>NC_060218.1:12657084-12727625 GCF_907164935.1 Osmia bicornis bicornis
GATTCACCCGCGTCGCGGAAAATTTGCGATTGAGATTGCGCTGTATTAAAACCACGTGTAGGCTCAACACGTGGTCACCACGAAATTCTACTAATTTCGTGGATTTGCACGAACTAGATTAACTGCGTGTTCGCGTTGGCCGTCGGCACAGAATTCGCGTTGCGATGCTGAGTTCTTTAGAATCGAAATTCGTTAATTGCACTAGAAATTTTTGGAATCAGTACTGCACGTGTTTACCGTAACGATACAAAACCGTAATGGCCGAACCACCGGTTTCGTCGTAGCAAGAGCCGTTGGCTTCTTCCCGGTGACGTCAAGCTCGGTGATTGGTCAGCCTGACCGGCATCCAAGGTGGCTGCCGATCGCGCTGAAGAGTGCTGCCGCGGTTCGTGCGGCGACGGTTGAAATCAACGCATTTTCGAACACTATGACTTATAACCGTATAATCTATAATTTATAAAGTAGGGGGGATTGAGCCAATAAGGCCTACGGTTATATTTAGTTGGAATATAACTCATTTGCTGTATTTATTATTTTACATTATATTACATTTCATTACATTACATTGCATTATGTCGGCTATGTATGTCGGTTATGTTGGTTACGTATGTTGCGCGTTACACACTTTCTGTAGTTCCCAATTTGTGAATATCCTTAGCTGTTTTGCCTGCATTCAGTTTACGTACATTCATTCATTCCTTCATTTTGATGTTGATTGATTAAAGCTATACATTGATCTGATTCGATTTTTCTTGATTTATTGAATCATTCCTGCTTCATATTTCATTTCTGCTAGTTGCCTGTTACCATGATTTATTCTAGTTTCATTGATTTATTATTTTATTTTACTAACTAATATTATTTGACCGAGAGTTGTTTTTATTGGGCTCACGGGACTTTCCTGATCGCATGCGTTGTTGACGTTGTTTGACTTTACTGGTTGATTTTGTTTAAGTTATATGATTTATTCTATTTATTTATTCGGCCCTTCGTTCCGTGGCGATTCCTGATTCCGTTGATTCTGTTGTTCTGTTGTTTTGTATAATCTGTTTTCTGCGGCGCGATATGTAGTAATTCAGTGTGTCCTGCAATCTGAGCAATCTGTGGATCTTATTCGGGTTGATTCATTTGATTTCATTTTATTTTTCCTTATTGTTTGTAATTTGTAATTTATATGTAATTTATATTTATTTCATTCCACCCTATTACAAACGTATGATCCATATTTATATATAATAAATAACCGTAGTATTGATTTTACTAACTGATTTATCCTCCATCTTGATCTGTCTGGAAGCTTGATTTGATGTTCGTGTGCTTTATACCTTGGTGAAAGTACTGTATATCAGACTTATCTTTGATGATAACTTTGAGGGTAAGTATGGATTCCTAGGATTGCGCGGCTGCACGATGGATGGTTTTGCAGTCGATAACTGTGTGTACCGAGTAACTGGCGTGCGGTAGGTAATTGCTGCGCGGCAGATAATTGGTCTGTGGATAACCGTTACGGAACCGTTACGGAGCGAGCGGCCGAGTATTATGTGGTGGATGGAATATTTGCGGTTGGTAATATCTCTGGTGCTGCGGTTGGTTACCGACTAGGGATAGCTTTACGGCTTATCTTCGGGCAGTATTGCATGCTTTACTTATTACGATGCGTTTTGCTATCGTTATCTTTCGTAGGTACCTTACTTCTGGTTTTCATCGCGGTGATTTATTGAAAGTTGTTGAAGTATTTTCACTTTTATTTCCGCTTTTCGCTTTTGAACGTTTATATATTCTGTATAATTAGTTGATTAATTTGATGATTTGGTGGTTAATTTGATGGTCGATAATCATTATGGTATGGACTAGGGAATTCGAACACTATGTATCTATGTCCTTTATGGTTTATGGTCGCGCTCTTTATTTTACTTCGCCCGGTTTCCTATCTTAGTTGACGTTGACATGGTCATCGGTCATCTATGATGTGATGTGATACGAAGTGTTAAGTGATAAGTGTCAATTGAACTGAATTAATTAATTAATTGAATTGAATTTATTGAAATTATTGAATTTTGAATTTTCTAATTTAAATTTTGTATTTATTCGTGCGGATGTGATTACTGTGACAGTGCGCGTACTAATGTGCTACGCTCGGAGGTATTGTATTGTAGTGTAATTGCAGTGTATTTGTTGATGTGGCATCATTAGCTCCGTTTTGTGCATTTTATCCATTCGGTGCATTTATATTACTTACTATTATATATTATATGCTGTATTATGTTATATTGTATTATGTTATAATATTGTATTATAGTATTGTCATTGTATTGTATTATACCATGATCATATTGTATTATTTTATTTATGTTATTAATGTTATATTACATCCAAGCTACGTTCAATCTACGTTCAATTGCGTTCAGCCTGCGTTTAATCTGTGACCATTTTAGGCATTGAATATATTATATGTTATATTATAATATTATTATTTTAGATCTTGGATTGTGTCCAGTTATTCAGCTATATTAGTTAGCTATGTTAGGCTATACTTAACCAGTATTCTGTATTAAATTGTATTGTATTGCATTATTATTATATAACTTCCTAACTTTCTATTCCATTATATTATTATAATTGAGTAAGCAAATGTACAGAGTAATTAACAATGGCATATGGCATATCGAATTGCATTGAATTAAATTACTTGATAGAGATTATTAATATGTGTCTGCTTTATTTTACCTGCTGTGGTTATAGCTGTGGTTATATCTGTGATGATTATATATGCGATTATATTTGCGGTTATATTTATTTGACTTAGTTTAATGGGTCTTGTATTATGGAATTTAGAAGAGTCTATCTGGATTGGATGGATTAATGAGTTCATATCATATGCGTATATTGCGTTTATAATCCCTTTGCATATTTTAAGGGTGGGTTTGATTCTGATTCTGGTTTCTTGTTTCTTATTTCTTAGCTCCTTAGTTCCTCTTGTAGTATCATGCATTGTTTCTAAGCTTTCGGGGGTTGTTTGGGCTCCCAGGCATTGTCAATTAATTGTAGACTATAAGATGTATCATATATCCTTTAGCAATTTAGATATGAATGACGTGTAACGTCATTGGTTTATTGGTTTATTGGTTTATTGTTCGCCGTTCACTATTCACTATCTTTATTCTTTTCTTATTTTTATTGTTGGTCACTTGACATGTTTCAGTGACTTCTTCTTCAATTGAGTGTTACGGTTTACGTTCCATGTTCCTATAATATTATTCACTGCTCTTTTGTAGCTCTTCGTACCCCCCCTCAGGATAATGTTTTGCATACTATGTTTAATTCAATTCTAGTGCAGCTGTGACAGTTGTGAATCTGTGTATTTTGAATACTTACGGTACTTCATGCAATCTTTTGTACATTAATTACCCCTTCTTAATTACAATTCTGATTCTGATTTTGATTCTGATTTGGAAAGTGTTAGTTCAGTATTGGTTAATACGGCTGGTGCTCAGGGAGGCATACGCTGCAGTAGTCCGTCCTGCATGATACAATGTCTTTACGGTTTTCTATACATACATATATGCGTTATGGTTCCTTAAATTCTTTGCATTTCTTGACCGTGGATCTCATATGACTTTCTTATAGGAGTGTCTGGCTTGGTTTAGCACCTATATGCCTTTTCTATTAATTCGTATTAAAGGGGGTTTAATGGAACTGCATCATTTAAACTGACTATGGTATGAGGAGTTTAATTAATTATCTACATCGGTATACTTATTAAATTGATTATATTTGGAGTGTTTTCGTTACATATTATATATACACATATGTTCATAGTAATCTTGATCTATTGTAGTGTAGTTTAGTTTTCTTGTACCATTATATTATGATTTAGTAGTAATATGGTTGTATGTGGGGTTTATTATTTATTGTTTATTATTGATTAGTTTTCACCACGCGCTGTATTGCATCGACTTACCTGTATCAGTATTAATGTTAATACCATACTTATCGGAGCGGTATTATAATCCAGTAGCAATCTAATCTACTCAATTTATAACTATTTGAATTGTTTGATCTGCCTTATGGTTTATGCCGATTTAGGTCTCACGTGCTCCCCATATTATATCAGATGGGTATTCTCTTCTCCTGTTATCCGTTAATTACACTCTACCTCCACTTCCATTGGCTGGCGTTAAGGCTTCCTGCAAATAGACTAGGATTATGTTACATTTTACATTTAATACTATGGTTAATTTCTGATGTTAACAGTTCTGTCTCTTCCTATTATTCTCATTATGAGGTATATGTTGCTACTTATCTTTATTGATGATTTGCTCGCAATAATTTCTAATTGTTCTTTATTGCCTTCATTTGATCATTGATTGTACTCCATCATGATCGCTTGCCAACCACGTTGAGGTTGTGGTCGCGTAAATGTTGCTGCAAGTAAATTTATGTAACTTAATAGTTTCAATGAATGGTTTCAATTATTAGTATTACATTACGCTCACCTATTTATTTTCTTCCCAGCTTAATTTCTTGTTATACCCTATATTCTATATTTTATACTGTACCTTATTTACCTTTACCTCTGATAATAATTAGTAGCATTCAATGTTATGTTATGTTTGCTTCTCTTCTCTCATGGCTGGCTTGCTATTTGCTATCTGTCTGGCGACTTCATTTTACTTTACGGTTCACATCCTTGGTTTATTTCATCTCAGATTTATGGTTTATCTTGAGTTTAATTTTATGTGATTATATTGTGCGCTAGTGTTGAATGTTAAATATTCCTCTTCTGCTATTTGGCTGCTCGGCTGTATGTATGTATGTTTGACGTTTTAGGTTTTGGAGGTTTTGTTGGTCATTTGCTTATGTCCAGTTCACATATGCTCGCTTTCCTGCTTGCGTGCAATACTACTTATGTTTACTTCACAGTTTCTCACGTTCTCATATTGCTTACTGTTTCTTTTACTGTTAACTATTCATTAACTGCTCTATTGCATTAGATGCATTAGATGCATATATATATTTATTTCCCGTTGTATTTGTGATTTGATATAACCAGTTTTAGTATGTTTAGTATGTTTAGGATGCTTATTATGACAGCTGTTATTGAATGTATGGGCTCCTCTGTTCTATTCATGGGCTTCATGTGCTTATTAATTCCTATTCATTATTCATTATTTATTTATTCATTCACTCATTCACTTATTCATATATTTATTCATTTATTCTTTACTCATTATTTATTCATTATTTATCGTTGCATATTTGGGGCATTCGAAGCGCTACTCGAAGCGCTATGCTTGTCATGAGCGTGTGTGTGTGTGTGTGTGTGTGTAAAGTATGTATGGGACAGGTCATCGAGGGTTGCAGCCTACCAAGATGTGGCACAGTCAACCGGGGAAAGGACTCGCCCCGGGTCCTGGCTGTGCTGAAGAGCAAGCCCTGTTAAAACAGGTGAACACATGGCGCGACTACCCGTTGAGCAGGAGCTCCGGTTCCTGGTCGTGGCCGAAGAAAAATGGCCTGTCCTCGTGGAAGGTCAGGTGGGCGTGATGACTGCAAGGATAAGCCACATCATCATTATCAACCAACCATGGTGGACGAAGATGGACACGGCCAACTGTGGAGATACGATGTCCCAGCTCCTGGCCGTGTTGAAGAGCAAGCCCTGTTAAAACAGGTGAACACATGGCGCGATCACCCGTTGAGCAGGAGCTCCGGTTCCTGGTCGTGGCCGAAGAGGAACCCCTGTCCTGGCAATAGTGCTAGGCAGGCGAAGAGGTGGCGCGGTCATGCCGGGAAGGCGCGATCCTGGAGGATGCACCGGTGCCGATCGTTGCTGAAGAAAAATTCGACCTCCGCCTGGTACCGCAGTGGGATGAGACCCACCAGGACCATCGCCCCCTCGTAGGAGATCGTGCAGTAGCCCCGCACGATCCTGATGGCCAGCCGGCACTCCACCCGCCGCAGCAGAGTGCAGCTGTGCCTGCCGACCGCCAGATCGCCGGCCCATATCGGAGCCAAGTACAGGGCTATGGACCGGACGATTCCCACGTATAGGCGGCGAACCCTCACTCCCGGCCCCTCGAGGTTGGGCAACAGGCGGCCAAGATTGGTCGCCACCTGTTCCAATCGGGGAGCCAGGCGGTCGAAGTGAACATCGAACCTCCAGCGGCTGTCGAGATACAGACCGAGGTATCGAAGACCCCGGCCGATCACGATCCGG
This sequence comes from Osmia bicornis bicornis, assembly GCF_907164935.1. Classification (NCBI taxonomy): domain Eukaryota; kingdom Metazoa; phylum Arthropoda; class Insecta; order Hymenoptera; family Megachilidae; genus Osmia; species Osmia bicornis. The sequence continues at coordinate 12,663,305 of NC_060218.1, forward strand.
CACCCGTCGACCTCGAGCCAGAGCTGGGCCAGAGGGGCTACCCCACGCCGAGGCTCGAAGAACCACATGGCCTCGGTCTTGTGAGGAGCCAGCGCCAGACCCAGCGCCCAGATCGCTCTTCGCACGATGGCGACCCCCACCTCGGCACGGCGGCAGGTCCTCAACCAGTCCCGCCCGGTGGCCAGCAGGTAGTAGTCATCTGCGAATACCGTGGCCCACATCCCGGGCGGGAGGATCACCCGCAGCGCCGCGTTGTACCCCACGTTCCATAAGGGGGGGCCCAGTTTGGACCCGTGGGGAACTCCGCAGTCGACCTCCCTCCATCGCAGCGTACCGTCCCGGCCCATGTACAGTATCCACCTGCCATCCAGGAAGGCCCCGATGATCCTCTGCCAATACGGGGGGACGTTGTGGTGAACCAGCGCCCCCCGTATCGTCCCATGGGGCAGGGTGTTGAACGCGTTTGTAACGTCTAAGGAGACGCCGAGCGCCACCCCACCTTTGGACGTGGCCGACTCGGCGAGGGTGCGCATCCGCTGGATAGCGTCGATGGTGCTGCGACCCTCGCGAAACCCGAACTGGATGTCGGCCAGATCGGGGCCAACGCTCGACAGGTGGTGGATGAGGCGGTTTGCGATGACACGCTCGAAGAGCTTTCCCACTTCGTGCAACAGCATAATGGGCCTGTACGCAGAGGGAGAATCTGCGGGCAGTCCGTCCTTTCGGAGGAGGACCAGCCGCCCCTCCTTCCAAATCGAGGGGAACACCCCCTGCTCCAAAGCGGCACTGAAGAGGCGGCACAGCCTCGGACCTAGGATGCTGGACGCGATAACTTAGGCGCGGCCGGGGATGCCGTCCGGGCCCGGGGAGGTGTCCTTGGCCTCATGAGCCTTCTGACGGCATCGTCCAGCTCCTCCTCTGTGACCCCCAGGTCGGCGGACCAGACGACGGGCTCCGCCGGCCCTTGCTGGTGGCGCGGGTGCGACGTTCCCCCGGAACTGGGGAAGAGGGTGTCTATTACCCGCGACAGCAGCTGGGGGACCAGGCTCTCCGTGACCGGGGGCGCCCGTGCGCGGAGCTTGCCCATGACCATCCGGTAAGGGCGCGCCCACGGGTCCTCGTCCAGAGAGCCCTGGAGCTCCTCCCACGCCCGGGATTTCGCGTCCCTGATGGTCTGCCCCAGGGCTACCACGAAGACCTGGTATGTGCCCGTTAGCAGATCTTTCCTCGCCGGGTCGCGGACTCGAGCCCTTCGGGCGCGCTGCCACTGGCACCGGGCGTGCTGCCACTGGCGCCGGTCGTGATGACACTCGGATCAGAGATCCGCAATATCGCCCGACCACCAGTACACCGCCCTCCGGGGGGGCAGGCGCGGGGCCCGGTGCATGGCGGTGTCGCATATTGCGGTCATCGCCTCCCGGAACCACTTGGCCTCCCCCTCAACGTCCACGACCGGCCCGGCCGGAAGAGCTGGCCAGGCCACGGCATGGGCTGCGGCCATCAGCATGTCCTTGTCCAGCCTCCTCAGCACCCAGCGACGCAGTGGCGGGCCACGCGCCGGCCGGGGGGTGGCGGGGAGGGAGTAGCCGAAGGTGATGTATAGATGATCACTCAGCGTCTCCCTCACCACCACCCTCCAATTTTGCACCATGCGCTCGGCCACAGGGGACGCTCAGCCCAGATCCACAATAGATTCCCCCTGAGCCCGAACGCAGGTGCTGGCGGAACCCCTGTTCAGGAGCAGGAGCCCCGTCGCAGCCGCCCAGAGCAGTACCGCCCCTCCTCTCGCGTCGGTCCTCGGGGACCCCCAGGCTTCGGCCTTGGAGTTGAAATCCCCGAGGACCAACGTCGGCCGGGTGTGGGCGCTAACCACAACGTTCCCCACCCGGTCCAGGAACTCCTCGAACCGCCCCAGGGACCAGCTGGGCGGCGCGTACACGCCCACCACTGCTACGCCCTCCCAGTCAACGGCCACGAAACCCCGCCCCCGTGCTAAGACATCGGCGGGCGGGGGGACGTGCCGACCCCCCAGGACGATGGCGACGGAGCCCGCCGCGGCGCCGAACCAGTTGGGTCGGTCCAGTACGCGGTACGGCTCCGACACCACCGCAACCTCAATCTGCCACTCGGCCAGGGTTTGAAGCAAAAGGTTCTGCGCCCCGGCCGAGTGGTTGATGTTGGCCTGCAGGAAAGGACCCTTAGGCCCCATTGCGCGCCGGCTCCACCGCTGCCCCCACAGCTGCTCCTGCGTTGCTGGGGCCCGCTACCCCAGTGGGCGATGCAGCCGTGGACTGCTTCGCGCTCGTCTTTTTGGCGGACTTCTTCCGCCCTTTCTTCGCGATGACCGACGGGCATCCTCTGGTCCCCATCCTGTGCGCCGCGGGCCGCTCTGAATCGGTGTACAGGGGGCACCGCGGCGGGGCCGTACAGCCACTGGCTCGATGGTCCAGATCGCCGCAGTTGAAGCAGCGATCCGAACGATCGACCCCGCAGGGACACCGCTGCCTGAAATGTTCAGTCTCCAGGCAGCGGTAGCACTGCAGGGGGCAAGCCGCCAGGGCCTCGACCCGTGCTGAGGACCAGCCGACCCTCAGCCTCCCCGCGTCGACGACCTTGTTGGCTGTGGTGAGGTGGCACCTCACCCAGACCCTCCCCAGACCACGGGGTGGGGCGCGAATCTCCCCCACCTTGACCTGCTCCGCGGTGCAGGCTCCTCCGGTTGCCACCGCCGCTGCTACCTCCTCCCGGGTGACCGAATCGTCGAGCCCGATGAGGCGGATCTCGCCCATCTTAACTGGACACGCTACCCTAACCTCATCGGACCCGCGGAAAACAGTTTGGAGGCGGCTAGCCAGGACCGCCGCCTTTGCCGCCCTCTCCGTCCCGGCGATCTCCAGGACGAGACCGCCTGTGGCCGCGCGCCTGGGCCGGAGATCGATGATGCCGATCTTCGCGTGGTCGACCTCCTGCCTGGCCCTGATCATGGCCTATACAGCAGGTGGTCTTCGCCCCGGGCGCGACCGTTAGCGTGACCGCCGAGGTTTTGGGGGGGCGGGCGAGGCGGGGCTTCTTTGTGGCCTCCTTTGTCGCCTTGCCCCCCGCGGTTCCCTCCTTTCGTGCGGCCGGGGGCTTTGTCGTCCCGCCCGTCGTCCTCCTCACCGTCTTCTTCGCCGGCGGCGGAGGGGGGGCCATCTACACACCCTTCTTCTTCGCCTCTGCATTCTTGGCTTTGCGGCCTACCACCTTGGACCTCGCCTTGGTCTCCTGGCGGTGGTCCTCCTGGATTTTTGCCATCCTGTCGGCAACGAACGAGTCGGAGGAGGCCGTAGGGCGGGAAGGCGCGCGAGTCCCAGCCGCCCCCGAACGCTTTCTCTGGGGCTGCGGAGTTCCCCCGGATGTCGTGGGGTCCCCGCGCTGTTGCCTCGGCCCCTTCCCCTGCCGTCCAGAGGTGGCAGGAGAGGGGCGCCCGCCTGGGGCCGGGGCCGAACCTGCTCCCCGACGAGCTCCTGCCGGAGGTCGGCCACGCTCCGCGCGACGAGGGCAGCGATGCCATCCGTGAGCGCGGCCGGCCCCGACGCCCCGCCCCCCCCCCCTTGGCGGCCGGGGCCTCGTGCTCGGTGGGTTCGTCCACGGCCCGCCCCCCTGCGGTCGCGGCAGGCGACGGTGAACGCACCGGGGCGGGGTCCTCCGTCTCCTCCAACGTGGTAGCCCTCCGACAGCTCCTCTTCGGCCGGGCCTCATGCTCTAGCGGGGACCCCGCCGCGACGCCTTCCTGGTGCCAGGGGCGGCCGGGGCCTCTCGCGCAGAGCCTCCAGCTCCCGCAGCAATCTCCTCCCCTTGTGACGCTATTTTGGCGTCGCGGAGCTGTAATTGGGCCCTGAGCAGGAGCTCAGCGAGGACCGTTTCGTGGTCGTCGTGGTGCCGCGCGGCTCTCAGCCCGAGCTCGTTTACGACCGCCTCCACGTCGCGGGATGCCTCCCTGAGGGCACGGACACACGTGCCCTTCAGGTTTTTGGAGCACCCCGCGACGTTCTCGTCCTTTACGGGACCCACCATGGCGCGCGCCACAAGGTCTAGCGAGGGGAGGTGGCGCACCTCCCGCGCAATTTCCTTCGCATCCCTTAGCTTCAGGGCCAACCGGCTTGGCTGGCGGGGCGCCGCGCCGACGTCCAGTAGCTGCCTAGGTGCCTGGAGCTCCATCTCCTCCCGCTGTAGGCGCAGGAATTCTTCTTTCTTCGCGGCAAGGGCCACGTAGTCCCCCGATGTATGAGCGCGTCCCCTCTTTGCCGCAGCCGAGGTTTTGGGGGTCGTGGGCGGTACCGAGATCACCGACCCATCCGACTCCTCCTCGCTTTCAACCGGCTGTCGCCAGAATCCCCTATCAGAGGCAGCAGAAGAAGCCCTGCTGCCCCTGGTGGATCCCGCCGACATGGGTCGCGCCCTTCTGGCACGAGCGGGAGCCGCGGCCCTCCTGGGCCCCGGCCGCGCCGTGTCCTCATCCCTCGCCGACATGACCGTATCAGGTTCCCTTGCCTGGTTTGTCATCGTTTCGTCCCGTCCTGCGTTTTGTTTTTGGTTTGTAGAATTTTCCATGTTCGTCCCACGAGTAGGTCGGATCCTAGGTCCGCCCAGGCAGAGCCGCCTTACCTGGGTATGGCAGATACACCCGGGGGGTCGCCAGGTACCCCGGGGTTGGTCGCTAGCGACTGGTACTCCCACCAGCCACCCCTGGTGCTAACTCCAGGGGCACCCTCCTCACCGCCTGCCGCAGCTTGGGGCTAGGGATTTTTGAAGAGATTGTCATCCTCGCAGACCGGCCGGTTAAGGCAAGACTCCCGTTCCAGCGAAACGTGACCACTGGATTACGGTATAATTGCTAGGAAACTCCGGGTTCGCTACTCGCACCAGACTGCCACGCAGCCTGGCCCCTGGAGAACTCAACGACGCTGCAGCCACCTTTTCGCCTCTCCGACCCAGGCCTTACCGGCAAGGGAGGCCCTGCCAGGATCCGTAGATCCCACCGGCATCACCCCGGGTCATCTGCGAGGCTACTTCGACAGCAGCAAGCGCCCCCCTTTTAGTCGCCACCTACGACAGGCAGAGGTTACCGTGCCTGTATTCTATCCCCCAGTCACAAGGGAGGTTTTGATGGGTTTTCCTTCCCTTGGTGTTTGGTCCGCGGGAGCTATTATATTTCACTCCTACCCTACATGCACTCCGAAATGTGCATGGCGAGCATTCCCCTATCCGCCACCTGGGGACGCGCCACGTCGGGATATGACCTCCCCGCCCAGCCAGTACACTTGACCAGGTCCGTGGAACCTAACCTAACCTTTTTTTTTTTTTTTTTTATTTAAAGGAGAGGAAATGCATTTATGCACGCGCGGGTTGGTCCCCCGCGTCCTCTATACGGCTGGTGGGGGCCCGGGCAGTGTGGGACCCATACCCGCCCTGAGGGGGCAGCCTGGCGCCCGTTTGGTGGGGGCAAACCCAAGGAGGCAACCCCAGAAGGGGGCAACCTGGCAACCCGACCCCGAAGGGCGGGGTTTAGCCCAAAAGGACACTCCTGTGGCTGGATATACTACCCACTAAAACCTCTCCCCTGTGTGGGCCGCCAGTACCTATTCCTCATTTGGGATATATAACAGGTTACCAACGTATAGCCACAACGGCGTTTTGGCAATTCAATGCATTTCGCATTATTCCGTCCTCCCGCAAAAACGCCATGAGCTAGGCACCATGGAGCATCTGCGGATCCACGCCGTTGCACCTCCGATCTTGCGGTAGGACATTTTCAACCTGAGCAGTACACGCAGGAATTTTTCTTCAGCAACGATCGGCACCGGGGCATCCTCCAGGAACGCGCCTTCCCGGCGTGACCGCACCACCTCTTCGCCTGCCTAGCACTATTGCCAGGACAGGGGTTCCTCTTCAGCACGGCCAGGACAGGGACATCGTATCTCCACAGTTGACCGTGCCCGTTTTCGTCCTCCTGGTACGTTGATAATGATGATGTGGCTTATTATAGATGTCATCACGCCCACCTGTCCTGCCACGAGGACAGGCCATTTTTCTTCAGCAACGATCGGCACCGGGGGGACATCCTCAAGGATCGCACCATCCCGGCGTGACCGCGCCACCTCTTCGCCTGCCTAGCATTTTGCCAGGACAGGGGTTCCTCTTTGGTCACGACCAGGAACCGGAGCTCCTGCTCAACGGGTGATCGCTCCATGTCTTCACCAGCCTGCAAAGCGAGGTCAGGAGCTTTCTCTTCGGCCATGACCAGGAACCGGAGCTCCTGCTCAACGGGTGGTCGCGCCATGTGTTCACCTGCTTCAGCAGGGCTTGCTCTTCGGCCACGATCAGGACCCGGATCTCCTGCTCAACGGGTGATCGCGCCATGTCTTCGTAGGCTGCAATCCTCGATGACCTGTTCCACGCACACTCGCACACATACTCTCACGGGCTTCAAGCAACCATCAAACTCGCACAAAATAAATGAATAAATATATAAATAAATAAACCAATAAATACCTGTATCCTGATTAACCCATTGAAGGCATCCTCTTCTCCACTGCGGCATCCCAGCCACGTCTGTCTTCATTTTCCGCCTCTTCTATTCTCAAGTCGTCGCCACTCTTCTTCTGCCTCGCCGCCTTCTCTTCTCTGAGCCACGATGCCGGGAAACCTACCGCATACACACCGCACACCCACACTCGCACTTGCACACTCTTACAAGCCCTCCATCAAGCAGCAGGCACACAAAAATAAATAATTATATAAATAATAAACAAATAATAAATACTTGTATCCTGCTTCACTCCTTCAGAGCGCCCTCTTCTCCGCTGCAGCGTCCCAGTCACGTCTATCATCAACCTTTGCCTCTACTCTTCTCCTTTCAGTCATGTTGTCTGGAATCCTAACGCATACACACCGCACACCCACACTCACATTCGCACAAGCCCTCAATCAAGCATCAACACGCACAAAATAAATAATTAATTATGTAAGTAATAAAGGAATAAATACCTGTGTTCTGCTTCACCCCCTCAGGACGTCCTCTTCTCCACAGCAGCGTCCCAACCACGTCTGTCATCAGTTTCCGCCTCTTCTTTTCTGGAGACCTCGTCGCTCTTCTTCTACCTCGCCACCGTCTCTCCTGCTTCAGCCATGATGTCCCGATACCTGTTACATACATCCCGCACACGCACACTTACACTCGCACACACTCGCACATTCTCACAAGACCTCAAGCACACAAAATAAATGATTAAGTATATTAATAAATAAACGAAAGCTCACCCGTGTTCTGCTTCACTCCTACAGAGCGTCCTCTTCTCACTGCAGCGCCCCAACCACGACTGTCCTTTTCGCTGTCTTCTATCTTCACGCCCCCTTTTATTCGCCTCTTACGACAGGCAGGGGTTACCGTAGCTGTATTCTAAACCCCCCAGCCACAGGGGTAAACCTAACCTAACCTAACCTAACCTTTTTTTTTTTTTATTATCCAGGAGAGGAAAATGCGTTTGCGCACGCGCGGGTGATCCCCCATTCACTCTATTCGGCTGGTGGGGGCCCGGGCAGTGTGGGACTCGTATCCCCAGAATGGGGGCCTGGCGCCCATTGGTGGGGGCAAACCCAAAGAGGCAACCCAGAAGGGGCAACCTTACAGCCCTACCCTAAAGGGTGGGCACAAAACATGAGGTCACAGCCCAGAAGGGGCGACCTGGTGGCGCCCAGAAGGGGCATCCGCGGCCTGATACACTACCCACTAAAAACCTCTCCCCTGAGGCCGCCGGAACCGTTTCATCCTTTGAGGATATCCCACATGAACACAGCGATAGCCGCAACGGCGCTTCGGCTCCCTAGCTTTCATGACGCTTTCGTCCACCCTCAATCCGCCATGCGCATATCAAGCTATAAGGGATTGAAGATCCACACCGTTACACCTCCGATCAAGCGGTAGGACATTTGAACCTGTACGGTAAGGCACAGGATTTTTCTTCGACTACGATCAGGACACCGGAGGAACTTCCCGCTCAACGGGTGATCGCGCCATGTGTTCACCTACCTGGCTCTTACCAGGACAGGGGCTTTTTCTTCGACCACGGCCAGGACCAGGACATCTTGCCTCCCGTTGACCGTGCCATGTCTTGGTCCACCTTGTAGGATGCTGAAGATGTGCATTATCCCTGATGTCATCTCTTCCACCTGACCCCTACCAGGACAGGCCATTTTGCTTCGGCTACGATCAGGACACCGCGGGGATATCCCCAAGGATCACACCATCCCGGCGTGATCGCGCCACCTCTTCGCCTGCCTAGCACTATCGCCAGGACAGGGGTTCCTCTTCGACCACGGCCAGGACCGGGACATCTTGCCTCCCGTTGACCGTGCCATGTCTTGGTCCACCTTGTAGGATGCTGAAGATGTGCATTATCCCTGAGGTCATCTCTCCCACCTGACCCCTACCAGGACAGGCCATTTTGCTTCGACTACGACCAGGAACCGGAGGATTCCCACTCAACGGTTGGTCGCGCCATGTCTTCGCCTGCCTAGCTCTTGCCAGGACAGGTGCTTCTTCTTCGACCACGGCCAGGACCGGGACATCTTGCCTCCCGTTGACCGTGCCATGTCTTGGTCCACCTTGTAGGATGCTGAAGATGTGCATTATCCCTGAGGTCATCTCTTCCACCTGACTTCAGCCAGGACAGGCCGTTTTTCCCTCAGCACAGCCAGGTTCCGGGGCGAGTCCTTTCCCCGGTTGACTGTGCCCTATCTTCGTAGACCGCAATCCCCAATGACTCGTTCCATGCATCCTTCACACACACACTCACACCAGCCCCTAATAAAGCCCCAAAAAGCCGTGAACCATCATATTCCTGCCCACATACTTGAATTGAAACCAATAAAGAAAATATGTAAACTAGCCATGAGGAAGAAGCATCCGTGAACCCGGCATAAACATGTAGACTAATTCTTAAGAAACGCCAGCAGTCGTACCAACCTCCAGGAAGAACAATTTGAAGCATGCTAATCGCATAGCACTATTGCGCCACCAAATATATAATATACAGTCATACATAGAAAAGAGAAGCAAAATAAACAGAATATACGAAATATAATGATCAATTACACAGGACATATACCATAACATAGCGTAACAAAATATAGTGCAACAGAGTATGTCAGTTCGCACACAACAACGGGGATAAAGTAAATTTACTATAGGATATATAATGGTTTCACAATTAAATAATTCAATCTCATGCAATTCATCCCATTCACAACCATACACCAATCACCAGCCAAATTATTAGAAATAAACATACATACAAACATAACCGATGAGTATAACAATGAAGAAGATAGGAGACCAAGACAAATCTCGATGCAATACCCACAGACCATACAAACCCATTGTTTGAAACCTGAATTTAACCTCGTGATTAATTTCACAAGGACATCATTAAACACAAAACCAATAAGTAGTTGCGTAAATCTTAATAAAGAATAATACCTAAAGCATTTAAAATCAATTTGATAACAAAAGGAAGTACACGTACCTCCACAGTCGCGGCATCTGACGAGGAGACATACAAAAAGATCGACGATCAATAGATAAACAAAACATTATCCTCCGTGGACATATACCATCACAGAGCGCTGCTATAGCAGATATTTAGCCACCATACAATGAAATCAATCATGCAAGGAGCAAATGATAACAAAATGTTACCAACAATAGAAATAATGCGTTAAACCGTAATTTCATAAGCTTTCATATCATACTTACAATTACAATAATAAACCAAATTATCATATTGTCACCGCGCGAAATCGATGAGTTTCAATTTTAAACAAATCCAGTCTAAATTCTCAAATAGATATCATAGAAAAGACATCGCAATGCAATATCCGAATTTTGAAAATAAAACATAATCGTAAATCCTTGACATATTTCTTAAAATTTAATACTAAAACTACAAAGACATAAAATATTATAATAAAATTACTAGAAACTATGAAAACCAGAATACTAAAAATAAACAGACCATCCTGTATGATAAGGAACATTAGCTAGACAAATAATTAAGAGAAAATTTAAATATCCAAGACAACTCTTCGCATTTCAATCAAAAGAATCGCTCCCAAAATCCCAATTCCTATCCAGGACTGAATAAATGAAGACAACACGTCCTTAAAAACCAGTCAATAACAGCTTAAATTAGCGCAAAAGATAAAACACTAATAGTAATAAAGAGAGAGTAGGAAAGTTAGTTAGGGGAATATAAAAGTGAATTATAGGCACAAGCATCAACTATAGAAAAATGAAATGGGTAATGTAAAGAGTAATGAAACGAATAGTCGAAGTAAGCAAAAAGTCAGTTGATTGAGCGGATAACATGGAAAGTGAATAGTAGAATACACCATCAATCATTCAGGTTCGTCAATTGCACAAAGACTGCACTAAACTCTGCCGCATTGAGTGAGTAATAAACTGCAATCCAGCATGAAATGTCGACAAAACCGAGTATTCTCTTAAAGCACCGCAGCGAGCAAGCAAGCAATTATTCTCAAAATATAACACAACGTAGCTATGCTTACTTGCTTTATTTACTATTAACCACTAATTCCAAAGAGGTAGTAGTGAGATATAATATAATACTATATATTCCATGAAGTGGAACAAATTAATTATGAAATATGTAATGTATAATATATACATGAATGAATGAAAATGAGCACAGAACATACTCAAAGTAGAATGAAAATTAAGTCCTTTCGTGACGCAACGCAACAGAGAGTGCAGCAGCCCATACACACGAACAAGGGTGAGTAGTTTACTATCAACTAATTAATTTGATGTTATTTATTCCATTCCAGGACATACATCTGTCACTTGCAGAGACAAAATAAACATGCATAGCCGATGAACATAATAACAAGGATAGGAAACCGAAACAGCCTGCCAGGCGACGTCCATAAACCATACAAACCCATCGTTTGAAGTTTAAATTTAACTTCGCGGTTGATTTAACAGAAATATTTAATCAGGAAATAAGCAATAGGTACGTAGGTGTAAAGATACTAAAATGTAGAGACATACGATTACTAATAAGAAAATAATACCAAAATATTTAAATAGATTGATAACAAAGCAAGCAAGCGCACCCCAACTGTCGCGCCATCTGGCGAGTAAACGTACGAAATGATCGTCGATCTATCGATAATCGAAACATTATCTTATGTGGGCATATACCATTACGGGTCCCGCCATAGCAGGAGTCCATTTACCATCCAATGAAATCAATCATCCAAAGAGCAAATGATGACAAAAAGTTACCATCAATAGAAATAATAGAAAAGGAGTGTAATACATCAAACGATAAGGTATCAGTGTTGCACACAATTACCATATAGTTACCGCGCAGAGTCGATAAATTGAATTTAGAGCATTCCAAACTCTCGAATAAATGTAAAAGGAAACATCATGATGCGATATTCAAATTTTATTTATTTAATGCTCAATGCATGATCCTTAATCCTTAGCATATTTCTCAAAATTAATACTAAGACTACAACAGATATAAAATGTATATCTAAAATTAAGATTTTAATTATAAAATTACCAGGAATCAGGATACTGATACCAAACAGACCACCCTGTATAATATAGCGATAAGGAACATTGGCGAGACAAATAAACAATTTAATGTAAATTAACTTATGAAGAGCGAACAAATTAAGTAGACGTAAAATTAATAATACAATGTATAATATGTATATATGAATTATTTGAATTAAACGGACCATAAAATTGCGAATAGCAGCACGTAATTCGTCTCATATCACAATGCAACAGAGAGAGAGCAGCGACTAACATACATCAGCGGCGCCAGCATAACCAGGCTAAGCCAGCTTAAGGGTTACAATTTGTTATCAAACACTGTCAATGAGTAGCAGCCCGACAGCACAACAACTAATGAATCAATACTTCACCAATTCAATCCAATACAATACTCTCAGCCCTTGCCTATTCACCGCTAGACACGAGACTCAAATAAAAGCCAAGAGGCAAACAAACATACACAATCAATACATATAACAAGGAAGACATGCACTTTCGCATGCTTTCAGTCCCTAAGTCTTGTAACCCGTCCCATGGACGCTACATTTACCCAGGTACGATTCCCTACCCTTGATACATAATGTGAAGGAAATCATCTCCAAACAGTCACACCTTAATACTTACAGTGCTGTATAGCGATATATGAAATCACTTAACACACACATCTACATCTACATTTGGAGCTCACTCAGAAGTACACGGGTCATTCGTTAGCCACTCATAAACATTTCAGAATTCAACAACACGTGCGAAGCCTAAGAGCAAAAACATGTGTGCACCGACACATAAGCCTCTTCGTACACCCAGCAGGCCAAACCAAACATGGCAACCAGGAGAGGAGAGGAATAAACAGACCCTGCGACTCTCACCCTCAGCCAGCGCTGCCAATTCAATGGGCAGACAACCATACCAGTCGGAACGAAAGTCGTATCAGTTAGGGATGGTGAAATGAGTGAAATATGGCCCACGGCACACAGTCAGAGAGCGGACCCATGAAACCGTAGGTGTCACTTCAAGTACCAGGGTGGCCATAAATCCCAACATACTAAATACTAAAATAATAAAATAATGAAGAGGCCAAACCTGTTCAGTTGCAATCCTAACAAGCGGAACTGCTTGCAAGAATAAATAAGAAAAGACGAAAGACCAAACAGACCAATCTTCTTAACAGCAAAATAAATGCTATAGATACGCGCAACAGTGTAAATAAGAGATAGTTAAGAATTTCAAACTTTAAATAGAGACTCCTATCAATAATGGCAGCTTGAATCATAATAACTTAGAATAAAATCCGAGCGCAATAGTAATAATAATAATAAAACGAAGCAGACCGAGGTAATGAACAAATAGGAAGTATACTTATAGATAGTATGATAGGGCATGAAAATTGATTTAATGAAACTTCGCAAAGAGAGCATTTATATAATTATCCATAAAGGAGATCATCCTACAGATAAATCGTTCTTGATGGCGAGAACCGAAAATCGCTTCCGCATAATCCTTACCATTCTAGATTTCGCCTCATATTGAAGCAATAAAATTCCAGGAGAATGGAAGGAACCGATGTAAGATGAAGCATAGACATTAATAACTGAAGTAAGAAAGAAAAACCTTAAGGGCGCAGCCTATGCAAAAGTCAGCCTAACCATTGATGATAGAAATAGAATAATCTTATACAAGAAAATAATGAAGCAATTTCCACCCATAAACAGTACAAATTACCGTAACGTGTGATCAGTCACCAGAATGATTACTCAAAGTGAGCCGTTTATTTAAAGAGAGAGAGAAATTACTTTAAGCCATAAACAATGATAAACATGATAGCTGGACAAGAATAGAGAGGAAGGGAGAACTCCATTGTTAACAATCGCAAGCAGATAAAAGAAGAAGAGTTACAGAAGAAGAGGTACAGTGCAGCAGCCATACCAGCACTACGGAGATCGAAAATCAGGACTAACCTTTCAATAAACAGATAATAAGCAGTCAGATAAAGTCCCCAACATCTGCTTATATTAAATAAATTGAATGATAGGGATAAGCATAAGGTAATAAAATGGCAGCTTGTATAAAATCAGGAGTCAGTAACAAGGGCCATAAATCATGACACGGCACTACCTAAACCTGCAGCCAAGGACAAGGACAATTCCACCGTATACCATGCCGCCTTGTATCGTCTTTAGAATAGGGCAATAAGTTGAGAGTTACCCGTCGCATCTGTTTGTAGACATATCGCGGGCAAGGCCAGTCCGCATGCAACAGAGAACGACAATGAAGACCTAAGAAAATTAATTGGAATCAAGATCAAAATCGGGATTGAAACCAAAATCAAAACCGACATAAACCTTGGGACTAGAATGAAAACCGAAACCGAAATCCGAATCAGATCGAAATCGAAATCAAAATCAAAATTAAAATTAAAAATCAAAACCAAGAGCAGAAGCAGAATCGAAATCAAAGTTAAGTCTCAACCAATCAAAATGAAAGTGAAGGCCAGAATCATGATCAAATCAGATCAAATCCAAATCCTTAATAAAATTAACCTCACCCTCAAATCAAAGGATAGATAGACAAAATCAAAAGAAGACCAGAACCATAGTCAAGGTCAAAGTGAATCAGCAGCAGCACTCAGACCCATACACGCGAGTGTATGAGTTGACTAGTAGGACAAATTATGACCTGCATATAATAAATCAGTAGTATAAGCCCAGCATCGAGCGTAAATATGTTAAAATGACTGAATACTAATGACCGAAATCATAGGTCCCGATCCGTAAATACCCAACCCCGACTCCGAAACTACGAAATTTCAAATTGCAAATTGAAAGTTTATAATCCAAATCTGGAAAAATTTATAATCGTAGCCCTGTGGTTCTAAGCCCGGCCGTAATAATTCAAAATTCAAATTTAAAGGGATTAAGTAGTTTATTTCAAAATAACCAGATGTACCAGCATACCGTACAATACAGCAAATAAGTGTTAATCAAAGCAAAGTGGTAAATAAGTAAGGGCAAAGTGATAACAATAAGTAATTATAGCTTATGACGTCAATTAACAAATGTCAACAAATTGAACAGTTGCATTAAACATTTAAAGAAATAGCTAAGCTATCCACCACTGGGAGATCAGACTTCCACGAGAAGCACTGATGACAACCGCTTGCCGGCACCACTACGCGGGTGACCATAATATCCTTAAACCAACCCTAAGTAATGCAGGCAGGCAGACAGCAAGGAGCCAACGAAACGAAGCAGGCTTAAAAGAAGGCGGGTTAAATCAACAAAGAAGAGAAAATAAAGGATAACTGGAATCGGGCCAAAATGAAAATTGCGACCGGAATTATAATCAATAAAATCCGAATCAAACCGAAATCAGAATAAGATCAGAATAAGATCAGAACCAACAACCCCTCAAAGAAATACCACTGCTAAGAATGGAGATTGAGATCAAACAATTAAATCAGGTCAGGATTGAGCATCAAACAATCCTAAATAAATTAAAATTAATAATTCATAGCCAGCACCCACCCCATTCAGCATTAAAGTTGTAAATAGAAATAAAATTAAATAAATTGAGATTAAATTACAGTAGAAATGTAATTCTATAATTAGTCGATTAAATATAAGGACCATGAGGAGGCCAGAATCCAGGTACCTAAAGCAACTAAAATAAAATGACCATTAAAATCAAGAGTCAAATTCGAACTTAGCACAAAATGTAAAAGGAGTGAAGATTAGATCACCATAATCGCAAACAAATCTCACCCCTCGTTCCTTCCAAGCCGAAATCAGAACAACGGCAGCATTAAACTGAGATTAATCAAAAACTGAGATTAATCAAGTCAAATTGCGCGCCAGAATCACCCCTAACCGACTTGAAGTGAGATCAGATGAATTTTCAGGAATAGATCACAGTATGGGATTAATTAAAACAGGGTAATGGTATCTTATCAAGATTAAATTAAGATAGACTGAATGAAGGTGGAATAAGTAGAGGAACTAAGAATTAAGAAATAGGTTAAATAATAATATCAGGTCTAACCAATTGTGTGAAAATCAAAGAAATTATAGACAAATCCAGATGGATTTACTGAACCAATGAAGAGTTAATGGGGACCAGCTGGAAGGATCCACTAGACACGACCAGCAAGCCAAATTCATGAGCCAGAAATCCAAAGTCAAGCACCAGGGCATTATACTTCCAAAGATACTGAAGGACATTGAAGTGGCAAATATATAAGACAAGCAAAATCAAGCTGTGGGCATAAAAGATGCCCCTACCGCGCAACCATGCCAACAAGAATGACCTCAGCAAACTCCACAACGCAATTAAGTAAAATAGAATAGAAAAGACAATATGAAGTAAGAGACCGTCTAAATACTATCATAAGTTGATTATTCCTATTAAAGGAATGAAGGGCCACCACTCGCTAGGGGCGGCACACGATAATAATTCAAATAAGAAATATCAGAATAAACACAGAGTAGAAGGGAACTATTAACCTAAGTGCCATGGCTATGAATCAGTTTGATCGACTCCCATGCGTAATTACCATAGTATTAAGATCTCTAATCAAATCAGCCTATGTCTTACAACCACCCTATGATAAAAATAAAACTTCAAGCAATTAATTAAATGTGATACAGAGAAAATTGCACGAGTCAACTCGAAGCATATGATACATCATTGACCGGTTAAACAGAATAAATTAACTAGTCAATTCAATAAGGGCAAGATGGATCAAGCACAGAACATCAAGCGCACAATTATTATTATAAAATAAATCTAACGCGTCACATAATAACAGCCAGCACCGTAACCAATCATGTCCAGGTCAATAAGTTAGAACAAGAAAGAAGATAAAAGGGATAAAAGAAAAGAATAACTGAATGAATAATTACAAACCCGACAAACTACCATTCCGTGATTATATGCAGATATTGTTCTGAATCAATATTTCCCCTTATGTCATATCAATTAAGTGGTCAACCCATCATCCTGGAACTAATATTAAACCTATATTAAAGCATGTTTAATTAACATAGTCATAGGTTTGCATTTGCTAAGAACACCACCGAAACGGTGGCAGATGTGGAGTGCAAGGGAAGGGAAGGGATACGCTCTTCCCCAACCAGCTCCCACTCAATCTCCTATACGCCACACGGCCCTGCGCAGATCATGGAGGAATGCACCCGGCCGACCAATGAGAGAACTCATCCAACCACCTCACTCGTTCCCCACGCTTCGCCTCGTCAAGTTCGCCTTAGCTCATCAGTCAACGAACCACTAGTAGACCACAAGTGATCCTAGATTTAATCCGATCAGCAGTTCACTAAATAGGTAAGCCAGTCGCAGAGTCACTTACCATAAAATAGCCAAAACATCAAATCTCAATTGATATATAATTATAATTATAATTACCCTCTCACTCCATTACCCCTCCAATCATTAGTGTACGATTAACACACAAATCGACGAATTAATCAATCAATCAATCGAAGAGCTTATTCCACCCAATTTAGTCCTCATTCACCCAAACTCATTCAACAATTGATATTTATAGTAAAAATAAAGAAAAGGAAGGAAAAGAAAAATAAAAGGGAAAGGGAAAGGAGCGAGCTTCAATCGACTGCAGGCAGCAAGCAACATCCGCAACAGACGCCAGCACAAAGCAGAAAGGGGAAAGGCAGGAAAAGAGGTGAATCTCAAATATATAAATCAGACACAATGTGCAGGCACGAATCTAAATGTAATCGGAAATGAAGTGAAATGAAATGAGGTGACAGTGCGAGTGACACGGAAGTCAGTGAGCCGCAAATATGCCCCCGCCGCGGCATACATGTGGATTAAGTAAATATGTGTGTCAATTCAACAGATCCACTGATCGACATCAAATCGCCCGTGCAAATGGAGAACATGAAGAACGATATCCTGCCCGCCATCACGACTATAGATGAAGGCAATGCTGGGGCCAGCTCCACGGCAGAAACGAACCCCGGGACCCAGTGCCCGCTTACCACGACAGACTCAAATCAGGGGAGAGTCCTGTTGAGCCCCGATGTAAGTACCAATTGAGCATCACAAATGTCAATCACGCACACACTCAGATTCATCTGATTTATTAAACTTATCAAATCACCGGTACATCAGCCTCCCAAGCGCTATCAAAGTTGAGAGATGAAACGAAACAATATCAAATTCCAAATCAAATTTAAATCCAGAATCAAATTTCAAGTTTAGAAGGTAGAGCGAATGAGGCCAGGCAGAATAGAATTCGCAGTGAGATCAAAGTAAATGAAACAAAGTCGGTAGAGAAGTAAATTAATTAATAAAGAGCCAAATTGAACCAATCTGACATTGAGCGTTAATTTGAGAATCAAATTGCCGTAACAGAATAAAATAAGTGAACGAAAATAAAAATAAAATAAAATATTAAATATTAAAATAAATAAATAATTAATAAATAAAGTAAATAAATAAGTAAAACAAGTAAGATGAAATGGAGTGGACTCAAGATCAAAATCAAGTCCACTGCAATGATGTTGTACCCAGAGTTAATCCATTAACCAAGATCATTTAAACCAATACCAATCTATGTTGAAGTAATAATCAGAATCAAATCAGAATTATTTAAAATTAAAGGTGAAGGTATAAATCAAAGCAAAACGATATCAATCCCGGCCCAGATTGTAACCCATATCATAAACAAATCAGTATCAATATTTAAACAAAAGTGATTTGCAGTAGTAATTAATTAAGTTAAATAGGGCCAATCTCAAGGGCAGTATACTGAATAAAATCAGTCCCTTGAACATTACTAGGATCACCATGAAGCCAAGTTCGGCACTTAAACTAGCATTCACTATTAAATTTAGTCAAGAACAGGAATTAAATCAGAATGAAAAAACAACTCAAGCTCAGGGAAATCAAGATCGAAATCAAAATCAAAGACAAAATCAAATGAAGTCGAATTACACTGTAGATTAAACAAATCAAATAAAAACAACTCGAAACCAGTCCGCAATAGATTCGCAATTGAAAGTGCGAACAGCATTACAATTTAAGATCTAAGACTAAGATATGAGCATAATCAACCCAATCAATCATCAAAATCATAGTCACAGCCAACCCCACTCCGAAACAATAACTGAGAATATATTAAGAAACAAGCTCGAGACCGTACACAGTACCGTCTAAAATTATTAAGGTGTGCGATTACTATTTAATACTGAAAATTTACAGCACCCTATATTGTCGCAAATACTTTATTGTGAATACAATAACGAATAACTAATCTCCAATTCTAATTATTACAGCAACTGGATGCCATCATCTGTGGGTCCGTTGAGAGGGCGGTAAGCGCCCGGGTGGAGCGTATACAACGCGAAATGATGCGACACGCCACAGCGGTGGTACACCTCAGTCGGGCATCGACTAGGCGCCAAAATCCGTACCGCTGGTCTCGTCGAGGAAATTATCAGCCAAGGCAGCAGCAAATGCAAGCAAGACAAAGGTCCAGCTCATTACCAACAAGGGGCAGCGCACCACCCCCCCCCCCCCCCCCATAATGGAAGTGGATGCTTAGCCACCGGGCCAACGAGCAGGCCAGAGAACCCTCCAGGAGACCCATGCCCCCAATCATGCGATCAATCATCAAACCAATTATCATGAATCACCGTTTCACCATTCGCCTCATTCACACACAGATCAGACGCACAACTGCTGTCCATACTCGCCACACCATCATACTCCGCATCCCCACCACCCCTATAGTTATCCATGTAATTCACACCAACAGTCATGTCCATCCCAATGCACCTTTCCACATTCACATCCACATCATCACCACCAATGAACAGATACATATGTAACCCCGTACATTACCTAGCCTTGTAAGTTTAACTCAATCAACTCAACTAACTGTGAACTCATAGCTTAATATTCATTTAGTAATTCGCATGTCTAAGTATATAAAGATTAAAATAATATTAGGATAATACTAGGATAAGTATACAATCAAGATATAGTGTAAGTATAAATTTAGGTGTTGAAATAAGAAATAAATGTAATAATATAACATAATAAGTAAATATACCCAAGCAGAATAAATAAATATAGACATGAATTAGTTAATAACTACCAATTATATTATTACGCAATCACAATTCGTCATACAAAAACATGCACACACCCGGTCAGCCTAATTCCTCCACCAGGCCAACGGCAGTAAATATACATCCCTACTAACGACTGTAAGAGCACACGATATTCCATTGTCTCACATAACTCCTTTAGGTAACCCAGGACCATAAAGAATCAATCACGCGATTTAAAATGCTAATGCAAACTCAATCGTTACGTCAAGCAAAATCATTTAACAAGATACCAAATCGCCGCCTTGCAACACGTGAAATAATTAAGCCATGACAACCAACAATTCATTTAATGGCGAATCAATACCGCAAACATTATACCGTGATCGCGAACTCAATCAAGCAGTTGGAAAAGGACCGATGTTCAACTTTACAATAAGAAATTAGAGTTTCTAAGAATAAGTACGTACGAAGAGATGAAGAGCGAAATTGTAAACTACAAATGCAAGCTCAGCATAGAGCTTGCACCATAAATACATGCGAGCTTAATTTAACCTCATGTCGCGTATTACAGTAGGCTAGCCCCCAATATTACATCCACACAAATCGCGTGCGTAAATGCCAAGATAAGTAATAAAATTGAAATTGTAAGTAAATCAGACCGAATCTCAAGCAATCGATCAAACCGGATGTCCAGCAATCGCATCGAGTGTAATTGAATAAATCAAAGTCAAAATCGAATCGCACTACAGAAACGACCGACAGAGTGCGCTCCCGTTCAGGTAAATATTCCAGACGGTGTTCCACATACCGGGCGAAACATCACTCGTCAAAATTTATTATTTTAAGAACTATGACTCCGAATAGTTGATGACAAAACCAGAAACATTAATCAAAACCAAGCACCTCATCGTTCAGGATCAAATTATCAAGGAACAGCTCACACGAATGGTCTGATAAGAGAAGATGTACTAATAAGATGAGGCCAAAGGTTAGTTGTATAAAATTAACCTGTATAATCAGAACACTTCAAAATGAAATTAAAATTCCAGTGTAAGCAACAGAGAAGCTTAGATGCACCGATGCAGTTTACATAATGATAGACTACAGCAAGGCAACAGAAACATCCTAACCTCCAAGGTAATACTATATCGGTCCTTATGAAGGTAGTTTACACAGATCAGCACAGAGATGAAATTAAGTTAACATAGTCTATAGAAATTAAATTTATCAGTTAAGTAACACTGTTCATTAATTAATTACATGAATAAACTAACCATATATACATATACACAATCACAAATCAGGCAAGTCTACGGCAATCTAATTTGATTAGAAATGTTACATCCCGACTAAGAAAAATTCCATTGTCTTCAATTTCAAAATTACGAAAGCGTCAGCAATCAGGAAGTTGGTTCATTGACTGACCTCCTTGGAGTCACCAGCGTCAACAAATTCTCTCTTCTTCTCGAAACGCTGCGTCGAAAATATGTAGCAATGATAGACATTCCAACAGGTCAATATACTAATGAACTCTTTCCTCCAAACCATGCGAAATCAGCATTTTCGACTCTAATAAAAAACCCGATTACGGACAATAGAGACACAGTCGGCCATACAGTCGCGAGGTGCGCGGTCTCTCTGTCCGAGGAACGTTTAGTATTGCGAAATACGTCGAGCAGAGTTTCGTGAAAATCAACTGTCACACGAAAAGACTCAGTTCACTCGTTAAATAAAGACTCAAGTTTTCGAACCATCTACAATTAAAAACTCTTAGTGTAAGGCCATAGTTTCACTCAACAAGAACATTGTCCAACATCCGTACGTCGAGAGGAAGAGAGAGGGAAGGGAGCAATTCATCAAATTAACCGTTTACCGTTTCTGTACATCTAAACATCCGGTGAGTCCAATCAAGACAAAGCAGCTAAGACACGCAAACAAGAATAATGTTGTAGGGGTAAGTAAATAGTAGTTAAGTAAATAGGTGCCCGACAACAACAATGAATTCAGCGCCTAAACTTTCAATGTGCCACCGTAAGTCACAGTGAAGTGTACATGTAAAGGAACTTGAATTAACAAGAGACTTGAAGAAGAAGTTGGCAGCAGACAAGACAGTAAGCACAACAATTACAATAATAATAATAATAGTAGTGAATACAAAATGTAGTACATATTATGGGTAGAACATAAGGCCAGTAATAATCAACCATTATGCTCCCTCTACTAACAGTCACAGGCTAAGATAGAAACATCCAAACTGTTTACCAGTGAAAGTGCATACTAAGGAGAAAGCCCATTCACCAGCCATAGGAAGAGCCACGAGTCCATTGTATCAATTTTAATACAGAGGAGGGCAATATATAGTAATGCTCGCACACCCAATCCGTCAGTCAAATTGAGTTAGAGCTTGCTTCAGGCCAAATAAAGTAATCACCAATTTAATAAACTAATATTTATACACTACATAAATCCTACAAGGGAGATGCATTTATGGAGAAGGGGCTAAGAGTTACCATAGCAATTACTGAAAGTAATATATTGCCAGCAGTCCTGATAGTGAGTACAATACACAGATTACAAATTGCAATCGTGATAAAGCCATGTCACGTCTCATACACAGGCACCACTTATTCCGATTAACAATTACAGAACAGAACATGACTTGAAACAAACAAAACCAGAAGGCTTAAAATAAAAGCAGGGTGAAGCATGCTGTGAGTATCTCATCCCGCCATAACATACACGCACCCCTAAACGAGGGTGTAATCATGAAGAATATTCAGCAGAAGGCAGAAAGTGAAGCTTAAACATTGCACGTGGCCACGAATCAAGAGCAGGAAAAAACGTGAAGGCGTAAAGGTAAGAAACTAATTCACATTTATATGATTGAATCAACTAAGACTACCTATTACATCTAAATTAATGACGCAATCATATAATAATTACAGAGAAAGAGAATATGCAAAAAATATGAACATCATTGCAATGGGAATGATGCTACATCACTTCTGAGAACAAGAGAAAAACGACGACAGGCCAAGCGCAATGATTGATATATCTGAAGTAATCAGATAACAAATAAAGACAAATAAAGACATACCACCATTATATAAGAGGCATATCCGCATCTACCACTAGTCCCCAATCCTCAATCATATTTAAATTAGATGGGTCAATAAATAGATTAGATCAAATACCCCAAATACTACCCAAAGACCATTCGCCATGCGTTATTAAATATCAATAGTTAGAGGAGCAACATCCATTCCGTCATACATTCAATAACCATAGCCAATCATATCACAAGACAGCAGGGTAGAATTATTAAAGTTAAATAAAAGGGTTACTAATTAAAGGACAAGAAATTAAACGCATCAAGAACCCAGCTCCTGCATACGTGTCATTCGCTCACAATTCGCCACTATTCGCCACGCCCATCCCTCCCACCATCAAAACCGAAACCAATGTAACAACCAATCCTATCCCAGAAAAGGGGCGAAGCTGCGCTGCGCCATTTTTCTATCGCGCACAGCCTCTCCGGTCCATAATCCATTGGACTACCGTCAGGGAACCTTTATTGGATTAAAACACACATTACAACATTGGATCTATTACCAACTAAATTTCAACCTCAAGTAAGTAAAGAAAAGTGGTGCCCATACACTCATTAACAGTTAGTGATAAGTATTAAATCTTGTGACTAAAAACGAGTACATAGAGTACATAAAATATCGAATACATCCACACACATCAACTCCATGTCGCTTGAAATCCCGATCCAACACAATTCAAGTAACTCATCCAACGTGACCCAATCTCGGCGAAAATATCCGTTGAACCTTGAACTATCAGAAAACCAATATACTCATGCCACCCAGGAATCACGTCAAGATCTGTCGAGAGAAGAAGAGGCCAAGAAGAAAAAACAGCAGAGAGAGGCAAAGACAGAGGAGAGAAACCAGAGAACGCGAAGGAAAGGAATTTTGCCCCCATTAATAGGTAAGGAATCAATCACCTAGAATCATTAGTTATATATAAATTATACAACCAATCATCGCAAGACAGGGACACGTATAATAAATAGATAGAATATAAAATGTAAAATATAATAATTATAATAAAGTAAAATTTGTATGAGAAACGGCGGGCAAAACTCCACCTAACCCTATTTTTGATTAACAGGAAATAACGATGTCCGGCTTTACCGTGCTGCAAGCGAACTTGAACCATTGTCGCGCAGCACAGGACATGCTTTGGCAAGCCGTGCACGACTATCGCGCTGACATTTTAGTAATCAGCGAGCCATACCAACCACAACCAGAATGGCATACAGACCCAAGCGGGACCATGAGCGTGTGGTGTGTGCAACGAACACCCCCGACCAGCGAGCTGGGAATTATACGTAAGATACACACCTCCGACGGTTGCGTAGGCCTAGAAACTCGCGATTTCGTCATACTAGGTTGTTATTTCTCCCCTTCCCTAACATTGGCTACGTACGAAAGTCAGTTAAACGGCCTAGTGGCCGGAATTGCGTCATCCACCAAACCAAAGATCATAGTCGGAGATTTCAACGCGCGCTCCGTACAATGGGGCTCAGATCGTACCGACACGCGCGGATATCGATTACTTCGTGTTTGCGAACAAACCGGTCTGATCCCCGTAAACAGCAAAGGAGGTCCCACGTTTACCCGCAATCACCAGCAATCACGGATTGACACCATGGCGTGTAGTCATACCTTAAAAACGCGTCTGAAAAACTCGTTCGTGTCCGTAAAATATACCGGCTCTGACCACAAATATCTGATCCATCGCTTCGCCGCCACGCCCGCTTTCGAGTCCTCCCCAATGAATTCTACGTGGAATATACAATATGGCCCGCCCGACAAAGAAGCATGGGCTTCGATAATTGCCGCCAACCTATCTCTGCCACCGGAAACCGAATCCTGGATTCGCGACCAGACCATTTTTGAATTCGAAAATACTGCAAGTATAGATGCTGCCATAGCAGAATTGGAGTCATGGTATGAGGCCGCGCGAATACCGAAATCCAACAATTCCGCCAGAAGACGATACGTTTCCTGGTGGAGTAAAAAGATATCGGAGCTTAGATCAAACGCGGCACGATCGCGCGCGAAATGGCGTCGCGCTGCTATACGTATGTCGAACAATAATAGAAATGTGTCAATCAATCTCGAACACCCCCTACATCAACGCATGATATCCGATCGTCGTGCATTAATCAAAGCCATTCGGCAAGGTAAGTAAGCCTCATGGACTGAGATGATAAACGAGGTAGCTCGCTATCCATGGGGAAAGCCCTATAAGTCAGTCATGAAAAAGTTAAAAGGAAAAACTCCCCTAGTACGGTTAAACGAAACGGAGTTTAGAGCCGCTGTATCCGAATTATTTGTTACCGAACCTATAGCAGTAACCACACCCGAAACAAACCCTACACCCAATGCTACGAACCATCCTGATACTGAATCAGCCGACAGAACTACTTCCATTCCCATCGCGCGAAACCGGTCGTCCAGCCCGCAACCTGGCCCCAGCCACGAAGCCCCATGCCGATCCACCCCAACCAGATTGGCCGCTCCACCCGTCGTAAACCGACCAAGCACTAATACACTTCCTGCCCCATTATTCCCGGGACCAGCCCCCGGAGAAGGCCCACCATTAGATCCGCGCGTACCCTACCCATTCAGTGCTCGTGATGCCGCTATCGCCCTCGGAAAAGTATCCCAAGGCAAAGTCCCCGGTCGCGATGGAATAACGGGAGAAGCCCTTCGTCCCATATTCAGGTTGGCACCGGAATGGATACGCGATTTATTTAACGCCTGTTATCGCCTAGGGTACTTCCCAAATTCATGGAAAGTAGGGCGTTTAGTTCTCATACTCAAACCCGGAAAACCTTTTAACTCATACTCCGATTTACGCCCCCTCTGTATGTTATCCAATCTCGGGAAGGGTTTCGAATATGCCCTACGCGAACTCCTGGAAGAGGCCGTTGAAAAATCCGGAAATTTATCCCCACGACAATTTGGTTTTCGTAAGAAACGATCCACAATGCAAGCCATGAAAGTGGTTATATCCGAGTGGAATCGCGCACGTCAAAATATATACCATTGCTTATTAATAGGCTTAGATGTAAAGAACGCGTTCAATACCGTCCGTTGGGAAAATATACTATTAGCAGCCCGTCGTCGTAACTTTCCACCTCTATTGATAACAATGTTGGAGAATTATCTCAGCGATCGATACATAGGAACCACGTTGCCTGACGGCACGTGGATAGAGCAGCAAGTATTCGCCGGTGTACCACAAGGGTCAGTGCTTGGACCGTTCCTGTGGAATCTAGCTTACGACTCGATTCTAGAAGTTGCATTACCCCATAATGTAATATCCATCGCATTCGCGGATGACCTTGCTCTCGTCATATTAACCACATTAGCCAGAATATGTGAAAAGGCCGAAGAGGCACTTCGACGGCTCGGTGCCTGGTACCTTGAAAACGGATTAACCCTAGCAACTCACAAAACGGAAGCCGTTCTCCTAACAGGCCGCAGAGTGCCCGCCGGCTTGATTCTGCTACATGAATCCTCCATAATACAGACCGTCTCATCCATGCGATACTTAGGCGTGTTATTTAGCAATAATCGAACGTTTCGTAGCCATATATTAAAGGTTATCGAAAAGGCCTCAAAAGTTGCCCATCATCTATCGTGGCTACTACCCAACTTACGCGGAGGAGGATATGGACCTCGCGTATTATATTATCGCGTAATGGAGTCCATCGTATTGTACGCTGCGCCGGTGTGGCATGAGGCCGTGAATTATAAAAATATGACACGTTTGTTATTACCGACTCAGAAACTAGGCTTAATACGCATTGCCCGTTCGTATCGAACAGCTTCCCATGATGCCCTAACAGTCCTGACCGGTTGCCTGCCTTGGCATCTAGTAATAAATGTGCGTCAACGATTATTTGGTTTTGAAGCCGAGACCGTCGACGAGCATAACGAATATACGGCCGCCGTAAAAAGAGAAACCTATGCCAATTGGCAGCGCCATTGGAATAACTCACGCTACGGTACATGGACCCGTCGTCTGATACCCGACATAGAACCGTGGATAAAGGGCAATGGTCCACTATATCTAAACTATTACCTAACCCAAATTTTGACCAACCACGGATGCTTCAGCGCGTATTTACATCGAATTCGCAGCATCAGTGCCACCACACCATACTGCTGGTTCTGTAATCCCCCTGTAATTGACGACGCAGAACATACCCTATTCCATTGTGAACGATGGACCGCCGAACGCGCGCGTGTAACACTAGAAGTAGGGGTATTATATCCAGAAACTCTGGTCGATTGCATACTAGATGAAAACCGACGAACCCCACTACTGACGTATATTAGCGAAATTTTAAAGAAAAAGGAAAGTATAGAACGCGCACGAAAACGTGGTCACCTTGTTCCACCTCAACCTCCGCGTCCGACGCAGATTAGCATAACTCACCACCATATCGAGAAAGAACCCAGAAAATGGAACATCCACAATACAAACGACATTCATCAACGAATTCAAAGAATTCCCGTAATGAATCAAAAGTGTACCAGCGATTTTCCTCTATTTCCCTCTTGCTGTAGCAAAGTCTATTAAAGAACCCAGTAAGAGTAAAAGCCACATTCAATTCAAGATAAAAAAGGGAAAAAACAAAAAAGGAGGGAAGACCACGATTGTACTTGCTACCATTAATTAATGTTAATAAATACATATATAACCCGATTTAGCGAATAATTTAATTTCAACTTTCCTAAATTCAATTCCCAAATCTAGAAATTTAACTCTTGTAAAAATATCAAGGGCCAAGGAGACAGCGAACCAGCTATCTAGAGATCAACGCATGGTAGGTACGAGGTATCACATAAGTTCGATCAGTCGATCTATCGATACTAGATATGAAATGAAATGAAATGAAATGCGAGCGAAGAAGGAGGAGGAGAACCAGCAGGTAGTTTATCCAATACTACCCGATCCAATGCAGCGACCAGGGGTATAACCAAGGACGATACAATTAAATAAGAAAGCTAGTATAATGAAGGGGGAGAGGGGGCAATATAAAAGCAAAAGCAGAAGATCAACCTATCTTCCATCCGATGTCTCATCCTGAGGCACCAATCAACAGCAATTAGTATCAATTGAATAAGTTAAAGTAAGATTAAATCCCGTACATACGACCATATACGTTGACTTGTTAAAATAGGAAAGCTATCGCGTGAAAATTCTCCGTTATAAATGTTACGCGCTTGAAGAAAAGACACATTGTAACCCCGAATCAATATCATTGTAATATATTACTATATTATCTTAGATGAATGGGACAAAAAGCGGAATTGATAAGAGAAACAGAACATGGACGAGTCTTGGTACATATAAATCGACCCTCCATAAGATGTCCAATATTACCTCAAATAAGTCAATAAGAGATCGCGATGAATACGAGCCAACCCAGCAACCAGTTGCCATTGATCCCCAGAATTTAATGCGGATTAGAGTAAGGGACAAAACTACCCTCTGAAATCAATCCCTATTATAAGCGCTATTGAAGCTACATAGACAGAACAAGGAAGACAGAGTATAGTATCGGAACCTATCAAAATAGCAGCACAGTGACTAAAACAAATTGCAGGTTAACAGAATAATAGAAATTGTTCCAGCCATTCAGGATTAAGGAGAGCATAAAGCAATGAACAGAACAACAGCAGAAACATAAGGTAGCATAAAATACTATTATTACCTCAATACGTGAAAACATTGAGCGACATAAGTACAACAGCCCTTCAGTATGAGTACACATATATTAAGCCCGCAATCCCATTCACTACCCCGTGCCACGATCACACAAAGCACGTACAACTTACCAGCAATCCACCAAAGACAACACCCACGCAGCTCGACCTACACGATACACCGGCCATCAGTAAAGATAAGAAACACCAAAGATCACAAAGTAATGAAGATGTAGGAAAAAACGCAATCCAAGCATAAAGTTTACGAATGAGAAATAATATATTATTAAGCAAGTCAAGCCAAGCACGGAAAAAACAAATATTATTATCATATCGAATCTTAATTAAGGTTAATTGATTAAATAATTAAGTAATTGAAATAATTGGAATAGTTGAAGTAGGTTTCGCAAGGTATTGTACAATAAATATATATAGTCAACGATGCCAAACAATCAGCGATGCCTATCCGCTACCCAATATCACTGATATCCTGGATCAAGTAGGAAGTGCAAAATACTTCTCCGTGTTTGATTTAAAATCTAGTTTTCATCAAACACCAATACATCCAGAAGACAAGCACAAAACAGCATTTTCAACACCGTTCGGGCATTTCGAGTTCAATAGAATGCCTTTTGGTTTAAAAAATGCTGCAGCCACGTTCCAGCGCCTGATGAACAACGTCCTAGACGGACTACAAGGACTGGAATTATTCGTGTTCATCGATGACATCGTAATTTATGCAAACTCATTAAGAGAACACGAAATAAAGGTCAACAGAATGATGGCAAAGCTTAGAGAAGCAAACTTATGCTTGCAACCCGACAAATGCCAATTTCTAAAGAAAGAAGTGGCATACCTGGGTCATATAATTACAGAAGACGGTGTAAAACCTGACCCAGCAAAGGTTGAAGCGGTCCAAAAATTCCCCGTTCCAAAGACTGTCAAAAATATCAGACAGTTCCTAGGATTGTGTGGATATTATAGACGTTTCATTAAAAACTTCTCTAAAATAGCTAAACCATTATCTGACTTGACGAAGAAGGAGCAAAAATTCGAATGGTCCAACCAACAACAGCAAGCTTTCGAATTCTTGAGAAACGTACTATGCGAAGAGCCAATCCTACAATATCCTGACTTTGAGAGACCATTTAATATTACCACTGACGCATCCGGAACAGCAGTAGGAGCGGTCCTAAGTCAAGGAGAAATAGGAAAAGATCAGCCGGTAGCATACGCGTCAAGAGTAATGAATAAGCCGGAAACACAATATTCCGCAACAGAAAGGGAATTACTTGCTGTAATATTCGCAATAAATCATTTCAGACCATATATTTTCGGCAGAAAATTCTATTTAATCACTGATCACAAACCTTTAATATGGTTAAACAGTCTTTCAGATCCAACATCAAGACTCATGAGATGGAAATTGAGATTAAGCGAATATGATTACGAAATTAAATACAAACCAGGGAGACAAAACATAAACGCTGATGCTCTATCTAGAAATCCTGTCGAAGATATAAACGCTCTACAAATAAATGCAAAAAGGCTGCACTCATCTACGTCTGGGTCAAAAAAGAAGCGTAAGAAAAGGAAAGAGTGGCACCAATATCCCACTCGCCCCAGACAAACGACGACCACCTCAGAATCGGGCAAACACAAAAAGAGGAAGGAGTGGCATCAATATCCCACTCGCCCAAGACAATCTACCACGTCTGAATCAAAAGAGCACAAGAAAAAAAAGGAGTGGCACCAATATCCCACTCGCCCTAGACAAACAACAACATCAGAATCTAGGGAATTTAAAAGGAAAAAAGAAACACATCAATATCCAACCAGACCTAGATCAACAACTACAACTGAGTCTGAAGAACACAAAAAAAAGAAAGAATGGCATCAGTATCCGAGAAGACCAAGACCAACAACCTCGTCCAGTTCACGAGAAATTAAGAAAAGGAAAATCAGCCACAAACATTTAACACGACCACGTGATGACTCTACAGATGTCGAAATAAGGAAAAGATACCGAAAAGATAAAATACGAAAGAGAAGCCCATCTCAAAGAGAAGGAACAGCAAGAAAAAGAATAAAAGAAGACTATACAAGTTCAGACGAGTCTCAATATTACGAAACTGATGTATCTGAAGAACCACCGAAATCAAGAAAGAGAACGAATCCAAACCCAAAGATATACTCCTTTGAAGAGATCAAGAAGAAAAGAAAACCTAACGAACAACAAGTCATTGTGGAAGTACATCAACCTCCACAAGATAAAAAATATATCATCCCACAGAAACGACCTATAACTCAAGAACCTGTAGTAATTGGAGACGAAATCGAAGACTATAATGAAGAAACGATATTGCCTAAACACATCTTCAGAGAACCACCCAGAATCGATTCCTCTTCAAGCACAAGAGAAAGATCTCCTATAATAAAAAGAAAGGTAGAAAAAGAAACCTCAAGTGACACATTATCAGCTCCTATCACACCTATCAAAATTAAAAAAGGAAAAACCGAACAACCATCTACAATGAAACAAATTAAACCAAAAATAATTAGCAATAGACCAGTCACATTCAAAATAGAAGAAACGGAGGACCAGCTATGGATGAAAAGAGGTACAGCAGTAGTATTCATTAATAAAGAAGGACAACCTGAAGATTACCAATCAAAACAGTTAATAGAAAATGAAAAGATTAAAATTTCTAAACCACAAGACAGTATCACAGAATATAAAATTAAAAATAAATTAATTTTTGGAGTATTAATAGATTATAAAGAAAATTTACCACACAAAATTAAAGCTCTTCATCACATGTTAATTCAAAAAGGAATCCAGGAATGCAGCATGCCGGATAAGCAAGGGTTAAAAGCAATTCTTCAAGTAATCTTTGCAGATTCAAACATTAACATCATCATCTGCAAAGAAACAATCCAAACTCCACCTAAGGATGAAAGAAGAAATATAATTAAAGAAAATCATGAAAGCACAGTTGCAGGACACAAAGGAATTAGAAAAACTTACCTCAGGATCAGGAACAAGTATTATTGGAAAAACATGAAAAGAGAAATTACCGATTATATTAGATCATGCATTAGCTGCCAAAGAACCAAGCTAGTAAGGATGAAGAATAAGGAGCCTATGGTCATCACAGACACTCCTTCAGACGCATTCGATAAGGTGTCCCTAGACATTCTTGGACCCTTACCTATGACGCAAAAAGGATACAGTTACATCCTCACCATACAGGACAACTTGACCAAGTACTCCGTCGCAGTTCCACTTGTATCAGCTACATCAGAGGACGTCGCAAGAGCATTTACTAGTTCATTTATATGCCAATTCGGCAGTCCTAAAGCTATCCTCACCGATCAAGGAACATGCTTCACATCCTCGCTTATCAAGAAGCTAGCAAAAATATTCCACATCCAGACGTACCGTACATCATCCTTCCATCCTCAGTCAAACGGGTCCCTGGAAAGAAGCCATCACGTTCTAGTTGAGTACTTGAAACACTACATATCCAAACAAGAACACTGGGACGAATGGCTACAACAAGCAATGTTCTCATATAACACAAGCGTTCATGAGGGAACAAAATTCACACCTCATGAACTAGTATATGGAAGAAGAGCAAGATTACCTTCAAAATTTACACCAACTGACACATTAGACACATATCCAGACTACGTAGATAAATTATTACAAAATTTGCATAAAATTAGACAAGCAGCAAAAACAAATCTAGAACAATCAAAATACAGACAGAAATACTACTACGATAGAAAGATACGACCGATTAATTATGAAACAGGAGAAGAAGTTATGTTATTAAACCCACCAAGAAAAAGTAAATTACAAAAAGAATATACAGGACCGTACAGAGTTTTAAGAAACATAGAAAAGAATAACATAGAATTGCAGATAGGTCCCAAAAAGACTAGGATAATTCACAAAGATAGACTAAAGAGGGCCTACCGGCCAATCTACAACATAGATCAAAAATGAAAATCGATATGGCAGTCTATATAATTTTCGGAAGATGCGCATGCGCACATGAAAAATTTTAAACCTGCCGCCATATTGCAAAGAATACCAGAAAGCAAGCACGCGCAAGTAACACTACCACAGAAAATTATTAAAAAATAGGAGAGGTGAAGAGAAAGAAAGAGAGTAAGCATAAAACAACAAAAGTTTAAGAAAAATTAGTAAAATACAATTATTTTTATAGAAATATGTCACAGACTAGCCAAAATATCATCGACGCCATGTGCATCAAAGATATATTAATAAATTTCGAGTGTGCGACAAATCTAAAAATTGGACGCATGTGTCCTTTATGCGCATTATTCATTCAACCAGCACAAAGGAAGCTGTGGCTCCATCCAGGACTGCATCACTACGTTTTAAATGAAGAGGCGATCAGACAATCAAGGTGTGTCTCATGCCAGAAACAAATAGCCACTGTACGACCAGCAATGGCATGTAACAAATGCAAAAACGCCCTGAATAATATGGATGAGGAAACGGCAGAAACATTTAAGGGAGGATACTTACTCCCCACAGGAGAACCAGAAATATTTTTTTTGAACACTGCATTCGATTAAACAATAAATTAATTTGTAATATAAACATTTAATCATTTAAAATATATATATTTATTCTTACTGTTCGAACAAACAGATTCATTTATTTCAAATCCTGCAGAACATTTTCAATTCGTTCGAAATTCATTTTTTATTTTGTTCGATGTATTAATGCGCAGAATCACAAGTCCGCCATATTGGTAAAAGAAAAGATAGAAAGAGATAGAAACAAAGAGCGAGAGAGAAGGATATAGAAAGCGACGCTACGCACGCGCTGCTAAATTCAATTCATAGAGAGCGAAAATGGTGAGACGCGCTGGTCGAAGAGAGTGATTAAGAAAGTTAAGAAGAGCCTTAAAACAATTTAGAGAGGTAGAATATTACTCCAAATAATTTATTTCAATCACTAATTATCTGTTTTATACAAAATTTCAAAGATAACGGTGCAAGAAGAAACTATTGTACAAAAGGAAACAATACCACCACCACCACCACCGCCACCACCACCACAGTGGAGGTTAACAACAATCGACATACCAGAGTTTAATTGGAAAACTTATAAAAATACAGAGAAGACCGACCCAAGACGAGAACATGGACAAATCATGCGATATTTCGGAATCCTATCAGCCTCTCCAAGAAACAGCGAGGAGAGATGCTGCTGCGCCCTGTGCAATATGAAAAGAAAAAATATTTGTCTCTTGAGGACAAGAGACAAGCGCGCGGGGGAAGTTGTAACGACCCAATAACCAAACACAATATCTTTTTTATTTAATTTCTTTATTGTAACTAATTTTTATATTTCATACAAAGTATTTTATTTAATTTTTATTGTTAATATTTAGTGTATAAAATTTTTGTAATAAATATTTTCATTTTCGTCGATAACCGAGTCTGTTAAATTCATGGATAAAAGTTTAGTCGATAAGTCGGACGGCAAAACAGTTTACCGATAAATTATCGACGTCTGACTACGCACGCGCCAGCGCAACCCCAGTAAACATACGGTGGGGTAGTATTCTAGAGTGGAGATGCTGGACTACCACGTGATGGGAAAAACCCAGCTACCCCAAGAACTCTATGCGGAAAAAAAGTGCCGACTCAGCAAAATCTGAGTATAAATAGAGGCGTTCCGCACAGTTTCATCGCAGATCTTCTCAGGCCTCGACCTGAAGCAGACAATACTCTGGGCAGTAGAGAAAAGCTTGCGCTGAACTGTTTAGGCAGCGATAGAGCGCGAGCTACAGCTAATTCCTACTATTCCACTGGTGGCGTGCAGGACTACGGATCAGTGGACCTCCTATTCGCGGTGCGCAACGTGTTACACAGGTGTTACGCTAAGCCAACACTCAAGTGTAAAGAGCTAGCGAGGAGCGGAGCTCCTTGAACGGCCTGCGTCTAACACGGCTCTGGTATAACCAGAAACCGATTGCGACCTATAGGAAGGGTTAACTTGATTCCAATAGTCTAGCACAAACCTCTGGAGTTTAGTTTCCTAAGTTATTTGTGAAATTGAACAGAGTATTGACTGTGGTAGAAGAGTTAAGCCACTCTCGCGTTAGCGCTATAGATAATCATTAATTACTATAACTCATTACTAATTATTAATTACTATTTTCTATCACTAATTACATAATTCTTATTGTATTCCCAATTTAGGGCGAACAAATTATAATTTCTTACTGTATTCCTATTTCTAGCCGCACTTATTGTAATACTAGCGATTTTCTTTTATATTTCAATTCACTTACCTTTTATTTTTGAATAAACATATTTTCATTCAGTTTCTAGCACATTAGTGTTTGGATTTCACTCCTTAACCGCACACCACACGAACCTATAATCCTTAACACATTGATTACGAGTCGCCTTCTAAGGGAACCGCTCTCCCTACAAGTCGGTGCAGTAACGTACTCACTCTGGGTCGTTACAAATATAATATAAGAGTGGTAAAACAGAATAGAGTAAAATAAAAGTAAATAAAGTAAACGATGATACAATATTAGAATAAAATAAAATATACTGAGATAAAGAGAATATGTAAATGTGTAAAATATATAAAATTATTCAATGCAATATAATATGATATACTATAATATAATACCGAACAGTGTAAAGTAAAATGCCATACTTGAGTAAATATAAAATATAAAGTGTAATAATATAAAGCATAATGGAAATAAAATAGAAATAAAAATAAAATGAAAATAAAAAATAAAATAAAGACAAATAATTTGAGTATAATAAAGCAGTAGAACAATCAAAATTACAAAATAATAACAGTAATAACAACAGTAATACAGCAATACAGCACTTGGTTACAAAATAATACCAATGTTAACATTAATACTAATACCAATAATGATGAATAATGATAATTAAAGTTTAAACTTTAAATCCTAAATACTGAATATTTAACTCTTAAATACAAATACCGAATACTGAATACCAGATACTAAATACTAAATGCTCGTATCATACCCTCGATCGACTGATCGACAGCCATCAGCCCTCGATCATTGATCGGATCAGCAAATTACCGAAACACTTTCACACCGTGCCGTCGCTCAGATTCCTCCATAGATCCGACACGTCTTCTCCTTACATCATCCCTCATAGAGGCTACCGATACCATGGCGCCCGCGTGGGCTCTATCATGCATTCTTCGCAATCTTTCACATAGCCTGATTCGTGCAACGCTCCAACCCACTTGCAGACTTTTTAAGCCGACGACTCGTCGCGAAAGCCCTTCCTCACACTCGAGCTTGAGTCGCAGCCTTCCGTCAGGGTCCAACCCGTGATTAAGTAATCGTATAACAGAGTTATCATTTATACCAACACCCACTGCTCTCCTGATCCCACGTAATACTTCTTCTGTACCCATAGTTGGATCGACTTCCGAGACCTCCACTGCTACAAATCTCTTTTGGATAAAGGCCTTCCATCCGCCTCCGAGCCTGGTCTCGATTCTCTTCACGAATTCTGCTGCCATTATCTTCTTGCCGGCTGCAAATGTAAACAGAATTGATCCATCCAAGGCCCAGCGAATTCCTATGACATTGTTTTGACCTATATAGGATCCAACGTTGGTTTTTATTAGTTGCACAGCTTCGACATATCCGTGCACCTTTTCCTTGCATATAACACGCACAACAGTCTTATGTGCACTTTCCAGAGCATCTCTCCCTTGTTGCTTTCCAGATTCAGACTCACCAGCCGCTTCGTCCTCTCCTTCGAGTGTATCACCACGAAAATTTTTCCCATCGTTCACTTCAACATCCACATCAGCATTATATTCATTCTCTTTCTCCGCATCATCATCATTCCTGCTTCTACTTTTATTGTCATTGGTTTTAACTCTACTAACACTACTAACAATACTAACAATATTGCTATTATTATTATTACTATTACTACCACCACTATTACTAACGGCATTACTAATATTACCACTAATGTTACTAATATTACCAATATTACTAATGTTCGCACGGTTGCGATTACCACCATCGCCACAACCGCGGGCAAGATCGTGCACTTCACTGAGTTTATTGAGTTTATCAGCGCACCTAACAACCGTAGCGGCTGCAACTTCTGTAGCAACGACTGCGGCAACTCCAGCTCCACCCGTGCCAGTCATCGCTTTTTCCTAGGGATTCCTTGCAGCTACTTGTTGTTGCTTTCCAGCCTACAAGTCCGTTGTAAGGCCAGAGGGTGCCGCTGCCTGTCCCATGGGTAGATCAAAATCCTCCTCGTAATCATCATCCAGGATCTCAATATAGGGATTAAGGCTGCCCTTATTCAAATAAACGTGCGATGCCCCCCTTTACTCACGACAGGTCCCAGTTCAGTAACCCCAAAAGGCGGTTTCACATTCGCATTATCAGTACCACCACTAGCACAGGCAGTACCGACAGCTGTTGAAATCGCTGGAGTAGTCGTCGAGATTGCCGTTGACACAGGAGGGATCCGTGGACCCACGAGAGCCCTAGATGTAGCCATCCTCGATGTTGCAGAAGAAGAAGAAGTAGTAGTTGTTGTTTTTGTCGTTTTTTGCATTTTGGGCTTTTTTGAAGGGAAGGGAAATCGCACTTTTTTGGAAGCCGTCGTCGATGTCTTCGGTGCCCTGGACCTCCATCCGGATGATGATGAGGGTGCTGCTGTGGCCAGAGCCGCCGCTGACGTCGACATTGACGTTGACGCCGCTGCTCCGACTACCGAGCACTCGGATAACGCGCCAAGCCGCTTCATGGTTGCTTTAGATAGCACAGGTTGTTGTCGCTGCCGATCCTTACCCTTCAGACTAGAACGGTCTCTTGCTCGATTAAGAGTCATCAAATTAGCCGTGCCAGCATCGCCAGCAGTTTCATCAGAGCGTGGAGGGTGAAGCACGTCACATCTCTTCACCACTGGACCAAGGATCCTCGCTCCTCTTTCCCTTCCGCCGAACGAAACAGAGGCATCCGCAGCCGTTCCGGCAGCAGCCGAAGCATTCCGCAAGGGGATGGCCCTGTAGGGCTCTCTCTTCTTCCTTTTAGTGTCCTCCTCATCCTTATTCCCTTGTTTAATTGTGCCCTTACTCGCTTGATGGAGCCGAGGCAAGGGTAAGGGTAAAAACGAGGACGAAGAGGGTGGATCACTGCCGCTTCCAGACTCCGACCATTCAATGTCAATGACCTCCTCGAATCCTTTTGGAAACTTTGCTTTATCGTTTCCGTAGTTTGTCATGTTGAGCAATTGAAACTCACACTCAAACTCAAACTGACACTAATTGACCTTCACCAATCACAATATTAATGAAAAACGTTAACACGTTAACATACGCGTTAAACACATTGAACACGTTGAACACGTTAAAGAGGGTAAATGGGGTAAATTGAATAACCAGGCCCGAAGTCAACTGTGATCAAGAATTTATAAGAATTTATATTCAACAGACCGCGGCAAGTCAATAGACGCCCCTCGCATCAATCGTAGTACAGTGCATAAATTTCACAAAGTTCACAGAAAGTTCACGGAAAGTTCACAAAGTCGTATAATTATATAATCAAAAGTCGTATAATCACCTCGCAAGCGTAACAAAATAAAATAAAATAAAAAAGTAAGTATACAAAAGTATACAAAACACAGATATATATATATATATATATAAATATAAATATAAATACATATATATAAAAAATGTAAATGCAAACTGCAGCTAACTGCAAGTTACAGACTGGAAACTGAACTGGAAACTGAACTGTAAACTGAACCGAGCTTGACTTCTCGTCAAGCCAACCACGCTGTACTCCGTTTCGATGTATTCTGTGCTCGTCCAGCCATAAGTACGCTGAATCGAAAGTAAAAGTCCCTCCCACCAAGGCGTCAGCCAACTGACCACTCAGACAAGAATACCCTCCCCAATGTTCCCCTCCCATCACAAGCCAACAGTAGTCCAAGCGACAAATCACGGTACCCTTACCCCTTCCCCACAAGACGCTGACTGACGACCACTTGCCATGCAGCCGCGGCCGACCCTTACGTCAATATAACAATTAATATAATTAATTATCGTAATGCAGAAATTGAATTTCAAAATCAAGGTTAAAGTAACAGTAATAGACCAGATCCAATCAGCAGCTTGTAATTCAATCAATTCAGGCCAACTCAGACCAGAATAGAATAAGACTAAAATAGAATGAGAATAAGAAGGAGAATAAAGTGAGATCGAAATCAGCCTTAAAGCCGAAATTCTGGATAACGTTCGGAATTGAAGACCAATTGAGTATAAAAGGACAAAACGACACAAAACAAGAAAAAGGGAAAGAACAAGCCAAGCCAGAAAAAATAACAAAATCAATCAAAATTACCATCGAAATGAAAACCCAAAATAAAATAAAACCAAAGCAAGAAGAACGCAATCAAAACTGAAGCAAGACCTGAATTAATTCAAATAAGCATCACACTAGCTATTGTTAAGTTACGAGTTACCGCTCAATTCAGGATCAAAATCAAGTCAAGATCAGCCAAAATTAAACAAATCAAAATCCAGT
Source organism: Osmia bicornis bicornis (assembly GCF_907164935.1). NCBI lineage: Eukaryota > Metazoa > Arthropoda > Insecta > Hymenoptera > Megachilidae > Osmia > Osmia bicornis. The sequence continues at coordinate 12,702,453 of NC_060218.1, forward strand.
GTAAAACATGATCCAGATCAAAAGCAAACAGAATCGTAGTAAAAAGGATTCGAACAATGACCCGAAACATTTCAGATAAGGACAATAATCAAATCGGAACCTAAAATAAAGTCAGATAGGAATGATTAAACTCAAACCAGAATCAGATCCGAAGTAAACCCAATACAAATAGGAAGCTAATCCAGGACCAAATTAAAGTAAGATAAAACGTAATCGGTTAATAAATTAGAAAGTAATCGGTTAAATATCCAAGCCCATACATGACCACATGAATCAGGACAGGTCGCCAATCGTAGCACGGCAAATAATATAATACTAGAAGTGTAATTATAAAGTTTTAAAGTAAGAGATAACTAATTGCCGATTCCTGAAATCATAAATTTATAAAGTCCCCAGCCCTAGAATTTTAAAATTTAACAGCCGTATAGCTCAAATTCCAAAATTACCCGTTTATAACCGAGGCTGTAAACCCCAAAGCACGAAACCTGAAAAGCTAATTAACTCAAATAGGAGCATGCAAATAAAATAAACAACCCGTCTTAAAAGATGCGCTATTACTATATAACACCTGGTGGGTAAATGAAACAGATATCATGAACATAATAGTAAGATCAGTCAATTTAACAATTATGAATTATAGATAATCAAGTAGCCAATTAACAATTAAGAAATCAACGACATGTGAGAATATACAGTGACCTATAGTAACAACAGCAATTAACGCACCCGACCTGAACGCGGCTGTAAAGAGCCAAGGGACAATATAATAAATAAATTATAATGACAACAGAAAGAGTAGAACCAGTCCGTAACAGACTGAGTGAATCTGAATTAAATTAAATCGTTAAGCCGATACACAGAATAAATACAGCAAAATCCTCGTGAAGTTGAGATCGTATATGAAGCAGGTCTAGAACAAGTCTGAAGCAATCAAACTAATCAAAAGAATCGACACAAAACCAAACCGAAACACGCAGGAAATTAAGGGTAATAATCGGGGTGTGAATCAAACCGAGATTCTAATCAAAGCAAATGAAATCCTGATTAGACAAAATCAAGGTAAAAGAATAGCTCCTAAACTGTTATGCGCGTCATCGTAAAACAATTAAATTGGGATATAGTCGCTATGTAATATTGTACTTGAAAAACATAGACCCGTGCATTGATTAAAACCCAATAATTAGACCCTTAGATTATAAATTATAATTCCCAACCCCAAGTCTGTATTTAAATTTAAATTTAAAATTTAGGGTCAACAAGCTTCAATCACATAACATTAATGTACCTTTAGATCTAAATCTGAAAATTAAATCCCAACCCGAAGATTGAATAGACCAAATTTGGAACCTAGACTATATTTGAAGCATTGAATGCGTAGATACCATGTCTATAATACAATAAAAATATAAGATATACAATGATAAATAAATAAAAGGTAAGTATAAGTAGGGCAAAATAAATACAAACCAATAGCAATAGATTCTGCAATATAAGAAAATTCAATAATCAACCCGTCTGCAAAGACGTGAGATATCAGCCCTTAATGAATGACCGCGGCAATAGATCGCATGATACCAGCCTGAAACGGCTACAAAATAGTCCGAACCATCATATAAAATTTAGGGGAACAACATATTGTAGAAGAACAAGTAGGTTGAAACCAGGAAACAAGAAAAGCTAAGATAATTAAGTCATCAATAATCATAAATCAGAGCCAGATAAAGTATTAAATAAATCGGGGTCAAACCGAGATCAGCATCAAAACCAAACCGAGATCGAAGGCAGAAGGCAATTAAATTCAAACCATTACCAAAGCAAGAGTTGATATCGACGCCCAAACGCAATCAAATCAAATTAAATAAATTAAAATTGAAATTAAATCAGAATCACCGTCAACGTCGCCCAGGACAGCGGTAATAATATCAATTCGCCCTACAATGTATCACTGTTTAAACCTTCAATCAAAAAGAAGGGCAATTTATTGTGCATCATAAATCTCTCCCCACCGTCTCTAAATATGAATAGAAAATTTAAGTTTGCGTTTGCCCACCCCATCCACCAGTTCGCATGTAGCAAGTAGACCCTGCAAACAGCTCAAGGCGATAATGAGAACAAAATTTACATACCTAATAGGGACTAACAGGCATTGCTAAGGGACAGGGAGCCGAAGAAATCATAAATATGTTCAGACGGCATATAATGCAAATCAAACATGTGAATAACTAAATACATACCTAAAAACAGATTACAAATAATTTAAATATGGGTGAAGGAACACCGCGAAAAAATAATGTCCAGCAAGGCAACATGCAAAGCACAGTGGGATAGCCTGAAGCCATGCGAGAAAACAAGGTACAGGAGATATCCAATATAATCACATTAAATAATAATAATACCGCGCCAGATAAGCACACCACCATATCTCACACACAGTCGCAACCAGCCATACACAATCATACAGAATAACACAAGAACACAGATAAATAAGCCTCAATCAATGCTGTGCAATGCGCAGTCAAATTATCCCGGGATTGAACCATTGATTCAAGATAATAGAAAGTAAAGTAAAGTAAAGATAAGATATCATCGTATTTAGATCAAAACCCAATTAGAGCGACTGAATCAAATCTTCAATTGAAATCGAGACAACAAACCGAACTCGAAATGGAATTAATCAGGAGCAATTTAGATTTAGATTGAAAACGGAATCGAAATAAGGTCCAGCTAAAATCAAAATAAATAAATAAAGATAATTGAAATTAAGTTTAAAGGCAGTTTAAGGTATTTAACCCCATACGTGTGGCCGTACAATAGACATACAAATACAATTCAGCCCTCCCAAGTCAAGCAGAATAGGTGAAGATCGTAAAGAAATATACAATGAGATGGGGAATATAAGTCTAAGTCCAAGCACCTGGAGTGAAAATGATTAATATCGATCGATACCAATGCTAAAATCATAAATTATATCCATAAAATTTCGACTAGAATCAGTCAAATCTGATCCAACTTCAACCGAACCAATAATAATAGAGGAGCCTGCAATCGAAGTTGTCACCAAGATAAGCAAGATAAAATAACAGATGTATGAAGAAGCCTAATAATATATAATAAGGTAGAGGAGGAAAAAAAAGAAGGAGAAAAGGGGGAGAAACCAAGGAAGGAAGAAACTACAGCTACACAGGATTAAGATCCTAAATTCTTGGCGCATCGAAACCCATAAAGGCAATAATGTTCCAGCCCTCACTTAAAATGATCAATAAAATAATAAATAATGAAGCGATAGAGTGAAACGAAAAAGTAAAATAGTAAAATAATAAATAAGTACACGAATAAACGGCTGGCTAAAATCTAAAATACCCCACAATAGGAATAGCAGTAACAACGTTGCCAATGCCCCACCGTCCAGGTCTGCAGTCAAGGACAAGGACGGGACAAGGACAATTTCACCATATACCTTACCGCCTTGCATCGTACTCAAAATAGAAAGCAAAATCGGAGTTGCCCGCCCCATCTGTTCGCCAGACACAGCAAAAAATATATAACCCGCCAACAACACACCATGGCAGAAGGCCTAAAGAGATCTAAGGACCTGATAGAGGCTTGAATTTGTAAAGGAGGATGAAATGGCCCAATGAACAGGGAAGTTATACCCGTGGATTAAATAGAAATAAAACAAGCTCATCAGAACAAACAGAACAGAAAACTGACTTAAGCCTAAAGATCGGGATATTTGCAGTAAGGATAGATTATAAAATAGGCAAGAAAAACAGGAAGATGATAAGCCACAAAACGCAATTTGAGAAAACAGAAAAAGCGGACTGCCGCGCTCAATAATCATATAATTAGCATAATGTCGTTGCAATGCCAAAAGCAAACCATTGTGTTACCGTATAAATAAAGAAAGAGTAAGCAAAACCAACCGAACAAGCAGATCAAACAAATAAGATAGGTAGGCGAATACAAATATAGCGGTGAGATTAAATAGTAGTAATATTGATAGCAAGCAATAATTAAAGTAATAATTAAATTAAACAAAAGCAGAACAGGGAATGTGAATGTGAGACAGGATATGAAATATAGTAGAGCAAGAAACACATGAAGTGAATGCGCAGGTTGAATAATTTTATTAAAAATAGGCACCGGCCAGTCCCATGCGGACGTACTCAGCAGTGCATGAGAACAACCCATTAGTATTAATTAAATCAACTGAAGTAAGACCACTAAGCCACTGAGTCAAGATCATCATAGATAAATGAAATATATGAATTAAACAAATAAATAATAAATTTAGACCAGAATCCAAATCAAATAGAATCAATCGAGGCTGGAATCGAAATTGAAACAGAATCAGACTCAATACTAGGACAAAAGCATAGGCCGGGGTTGATGACAAATTAAATGAAACGAGTTAGAAATCGAGACTGTGATCAAACCAAAATGAAATCAAAATGGTACTTATATGAAGCCAAATCAAAATCATATTCACCACCAAAAGCAATCATTAAGTCACAATCAACATCAGAATCAGCAGCAGCAGTAAGCGAAGGTAAGCCAGATTGAAATAAACCCCCTTCAAGACCGGAAACAAAACTGGTTCAATATCGTGATTAATCAAGCTGCATCCAGCATATGCACGACCGCCTAAGACTCTATCCGGCAAACATGCCCGAAACCGAAAACCGAAAACACAAATATCAATTAAATATAACATAATGAGCAATATGCGACAATTAATGGTGTAAGCTTGAACTCAAGCACACCCTAAAAGCGACTGAATAAAGTGGTGAAATTATAAAATAGCTTAATAAAATAAAATAAATTTGCCGTAAAATTAATTCAATTCGAGGCTCCAAATATGAAGTATAAATCCCAGATAATCACCCCAAACAGAAAATTAATATAGGTCCCAATCTTAAGGTAAGAGACGCCGGAAACACAAAATTATACACGGACAAAGTAACATAGACTGGACATCGGATCGCACCGGATACGCACGCACAGCACTGCGTATAGTAGAGTAATGTGAAATCCTAAAATTAAGATAATGAAATAGAATGAAACAAGCAATTACACAATTTAATATCTAACCGCAATTATAACGTAGAATCATCAATAAACAAGTAATTTATTAGTAGTTAAGCAATTAATGAGTTATCATAAGAAAGAACAGCACAGCATAGTGCCATTTATCAATAAACAGCGATATCTAGAAATCATATGATTTAGATAGTCACAGCATAACCTCTATCTCCTAATTAACTCAAGCATTAAAAGAAATGCAACCATAGAAAGTAAAATGAATAAAATAATATAAAACCAGCCAATGGGATGAATAACTGACCAAATAACACCCAAGCCGATACCATAATGAGGGGAAGCATCGCAGCCGAGAGGGTCTGTAGGGAATGGAAGTATCTGTAAATGAATGCATAGACGCGAAATGCAGGAACATGGCGGCCAGGCAAACAGCACTGTTGATAACACGATAAGATATCAGCTTAACCCCCCACCACGCCCAACTACAAATCAGACAAAAGAATTGAGATGTACTAGAGACATAAGATTATGGAAAGGGGAATGCATCATAACCGTACGATATGACAATGCAATTTACACATCTCCATTACAAGTGCATATTATACCCCATATCAGAATACTGAGTTGCAAAAGACCAAAAAACAGCGCAAACTGTCAAAGACTGATGATAGAATAAACTAAATTAACCGACTAAATTAATTAAATTCAACGAAGATATTATATTAACGCGTAATTTAGAATAAATTAGAAATAAACCCCAACAAAATATCAAAATGGGTATCAAATGAGTCAAAATTCCGTTAAGGCAAGTTCAAGATCAAGAACGGAATTGAAATCGAGTTCATAAATAAGAATAAACCTGAGATCGAAACAAAATTGAGAGTCCAAATCGCAGCAAACGACCTGCGAGTATTAATTAGGATCAAATCGAAATTTGATTAAAATTTAACTAAATCTAGAACAAGATCTAGATGGGAACAGAATTGTACCCAAATGATACCTAATTCACCAAGTATTACCAAAGTTAAAGTAATCAAATTATATTATATTCAGTTAGTATGAAACGAAGAGTTAATACATAGGTAAGGACAAAGCGTGGATTAAATTAAATTAAACTAAGCCAGCTGTAATTTACCATTGCCGGATATCAGACAGTAAATAATAGATAAAAGTAAGAGTGAAAGTGGTAAAGGTGGTTAAACACATGGCTCCAAGCAGATGGTAACAAGAAAGGAGAACGACTGGAACCTAGATCATAAAGTCCCAAGGTCAGCACGCGAAGCAACATTAAGGCGTCGATAAATAACAATCAACTGCCCGGAAACAGTTTACTGCCTACATGTTGTTCAAATTGCCCGCCCAGGATCACTCAGTCGAAATTCCAAAATTTAAAGCTTCCAAAATTCGACCCCTATTTGGAAAGCGATAAGTGCCACATCAACAAGCCTGCCGTCAAGGGCCTCACGTCATAAACCACTCGGTCCGCTCGGTCAGCCAGGGCCACCCGCTGACCCGCTATTGCAACAAAACAGTCTGTCAAACCTTGAAGGAGACATATATGTATAGTAATAAAATAGGATAGGAAAAAACTTGTAGATACATGATTGCATATCGCATTCCCGAATCCACAACCCGTGAATGCATATAGAGAAGCGTATATTTGATTACAATATCAACACTAACGGAGTAGGTTAGCACCATTACAGGGGTCACAAGTGAATAAATAATAGTACAATTTAAAATCGGTTCACGAACCTCAGAAAATACCCTCATCCTACTTAGACCATCAATCAATCAATCAATTCAATCCGAACAGAAAATAATCCTAGAAATACGCCTGGATACAATAAATAGATGGTTAATAATAAATAAATATAACCGGATCAAATGAATTACGCTGCTAATGTTCCTGAAACCCATAGATCGACTGACATAATGAGGTCAATCACTAATGCCAGAATCAAGTGATCATGATACCCATAAAACATTACACAATGATATCAAACCTCAATTGACCAATTATAGTCAGCGACCGACAATCAATGATAGTAATCAGGGTATCAGGATATCAGGGTAAGACCCCGAAGTCTAGCATGCTACAAAACCGTAAGAAGGGAATAAAATGAGTAAAAAATGAGTAAAATAGGCCACCCTGTGAGACATAAGCAGAGCGCCGTAGTAAGAGCGCCGTAGTCAAGATCCCACGAAGCGAGCGACAATGGACCACCACCCCATGCCCCGCCCCGCAGTCGGCAGACAGTTAAAGTTACCAATAAGCTAAAGGTAAAATAAAAGATAGGTGCTTAAGATAAAGGCAAGTAGGTAAGAGATGAAGTAAATAGAATAAAATAAAATAAGATGAATAAATAGATAAATAAAATAGATAAAATAAGTAAATAAGTAAAACATACCTAAGATAGGACTAAAATAATAAGTAAATGAATAATTAATAAATAAGAGACAGGGATAAGTCACCCAACTAATACATAAGCACATCGCCAGAGCAGACAGCCATACAAAGCAAGCAACAAAGAACTATGATGCCCTATCCCACCCCGCGATCAGTGGTTCTTTAAAGGCTACCAAACTACGCAAAAGATAACGATGAAGGTAAATAGGAGATAAAATGAGATAAAATAAAATAAAATAAAATAAAATAAAATAAATAATAAATATATAGGTAGATAGATAGTTAGAAGCAGAAAGTCACTCATAAATGCATAAGCCATATAACTCACCCACAGGTATACATTTAATATATGATGATAAAGAAAGGTTAATAGTGGTAAACGAGCTAAGGTATTAGAGAAGATAATAAAACAGCTCCCAGCAGTTGTCACACACAATGCTCCAGAGAGCCGAAACAGCGGGCAAGCGAGTATACAGTAGCAAAATCTGACCCCGAATTGAGCCCAAATCCAGGCCAGCAGACCACATGAGACAAACAAGAGTTTGTAAACTAATTAATATAATTATCAATAATCAGAAATGAAGGATAAAATCAGTACAAATCCAGCCATCCCCGCTCATCGTTAAAGCCGCCACCGACCCCGAATCAAACAGAGCGATCGTATCAAGTTTCACCCTTATGGGTCATCCGCGCGCAGCCAAATCGACGAGCCGATAGACTGAACAACTTAAGATAAGGCTTCCGGGAACAACTCGGGGAGAAAGAAGAACAGAGCAAGAGAGAAAAGAGAGGGGTACACTATTGCGACTAAATAGCGTAGATACCGATAAACAAAACGATATATACCCCTGTAACACCCAGCACAAAGCGCCTCGCAGCTACAGCCGAATTATTATGACGTCAACCTTTAGTGCTGGCCCAAATTGTAACCAGTCTCAACATCAAGATCGTAAAATTCATCACAGCCTAAGTGAAGTCAAAGATGGACTACTGGGATTATAAAATTGTTATAAATTCACCACAAAATCATACCATCCATGACAACAGACAAATTGAACCATCAAGTAATAATGCAAAGAATTACCCAAAGTAAGTACAGCTAAATGGATAGCGTCCATCCTCACGAATTATACATCATCATGATGATCATGTAATGAATTGAATAATTGAACAGAAATAAAATACATAGATCGTCGCACAAGGGCCGCGGCAGCCAGTCTTCAGTGAATGTATAGATAGTGAGTGAAAAAATTTCAAATGCTCCCCCATGATTCCTGCCAATACCCATAAAACAATTGAGGTAAGAACGGCGTTAACTAAAGACAGTGAAATAAATGATTATTGATGACCACCCGAAAATAACAAGTATATAGCAAATAATAAGTAGACCCGATTGAGAAAGTCAAGATAGATTAATTAATTAAATAATAAAATTTGAATCGTAACCATAACAATCAGACAAATAAATTAAGGTCAGAATCGAAATTGAATAAAATAATAGCAAACAATAGTAGTAGGCAGTATCACCGGCCAAGAATTGACCCCAGTATTTCACCCACCCCAACAAAATGATATAAGGAACGGGTAGGATAATATCAGCAACTTGAGGTAGGTTAAGTCAGGATTACTTAAACAATAAATAAATAACTTAAATTGAATCACAGAGTAGGGAATAAAATGAAGTCAGGATAAAAGTCAGAACGAAATCGAGATCAGTTTCAGATTCAGAATCACGGTAAATCAGGTCAAGCAGAAACCAGAATCAAATAAATCAATCGCAATCGAAATCACGATCAAAGTCATGATCAGGTCGAAGTTTAAATTACAGTCAATTGGCTAAATCAAACCAGGGTCGGTATCAGAGTCGACTCACAATCAGAGTAAACCGAGTGAGTAGTGACATTATTAAAGTAATTCACACAGGACAAAAGGGGTAGCCGAACCAAATGGCCAATGAGGCAATGAACAAAGGATAAATGAGGGCAATTGTAGCAAGAAGCACAGTTTAACCCAGTAAGCTTATGGCAGAGTAAGGATAAAGCCAAAGCCAGATCAAATTAAATTTCGAAATCAAGTGCGACACCATATCCGACATCTTGATGGCACCGGAAAGCCGAAATCGAAATCACAGCCAGAATCAGGGTTGAAGTTGAATTTAAGTTAAAATAAATCAATCAAGGTCAAAATCAATATTAAAGTTAAATAAATTAAATTAAGTAACTAAATAGATGAGTTAAGGTTAATCATCAATTCAAAAGGATTACAATAGGATCAGGATCATTCAAATTGGCTAGATGCCAGCACACCGTGCAAATGCGGAGGTCTACCTGTTATGCTTTAATCCTCGAGTACCATGACCTGGTGATAATCGGTCATAATAACTAATAATAGCTCGCTCATCAAAGAAGAACCAAGGTCAAGCCCATATAATGGGCCACAAACCCTAGCAAGTGCAATACAGATACGAAGTCACCCCTTCTATTTCCCCAGGTATCCGACCACATGAAAGAAGCTCGCAGCGCATACAGAGTCCTCTGACAAGAGCGTTTGTCATCAAACATCGCCGTCATTCAGTCACTCAACCCGCCGCCAGGCGCCTTGGAAACAGCTACACAGCCTAGGAAGGACATACAGCGCCAGCCAGCGAGAAAGCCACCGCCCGTCACAAGCGGCGACAAACTACTCAACTCTCCCGCCAGGGCGTGTAATCAAACTAACATGCAATAGAACAATATGTAATCCGGATCCAAAATTCAATGATAGAAATAATAACAGATAATACTAAATAAATACAGTAGAGTAACAATCAAATCAAATCAAATCAAGTCAGAATACAAATCCAAATCAGAATAAATCAAATTAAACCTAATCTTAATTAAATCTAGATAAACGCCGAAATGGAGAGTGGGCAGGTCAACACATTCTCCCACACTCCACCCCACATATATAAACGGATAAGAAAGAAAGAACTGAGGCGTTAGACCGAATCAAAAGTGAAAAGCCAGAATGATAAAAAAAAACTATGTATTAACAACCAAAATTAATATGCCAAAATCAAAGTCTCCGCAAACAGCGACTAAGTCGTCTAACAGCCCACCACAACAGAACTTCAGCAGGCAACTCGCGCCAACAGAGCTAGCTAGGTACGGGAAACAATAATAATACACCAATTAGCAATTTGATCCATTTATTCATCAAATTCAGCCGAATTCATAACCGTGCAATTCTCCTCCACTTCAACCGAACCCCCGGCTCATGCAGGAGCAGAAGTAAACATGACCGATGAGCGAACAGCAGACGAGAAAGGAGACAAAGTAAAACTTAAGTAATCACTTGACAGGTAGCGACACGCAACGCAGCGGCGCTCCAGAGAATCATCAGCCCGGTGAGCCATGAACCATACAACTCCGCCAATTTGAAATTCAAATCAGAATCTGCCTCCTATAATCCAGCCAGCTTCGCAAGACTATTGACTAGATAATCAAATGGATCGAACAAATGCAATGCGAACACGGACAAGAATAAACTTATTTGTGTTTATATTTATAACCTGTTATAATGTGATGCACCACGCCGGACACCCATGTGACAATATATGATCCATCAAACATAAATGGAGGGAAACTGTATAGGCACACAGCCACGAAACAATCAATTGCTCGCTTAAAGATTTCCGGAAGTAAGAATTAAATTAAATTAATTAAATTAAATTAAATTAATCTTATTGTGACACAAGAAAGTTGATCAACAATAAACTGACCAATAGACAGAAGAGTATAATCTAAAGCAATAAGTAGAAGGTACAACTCTACCCCTGGGCAGATCAAACCCAAGACACAAATCACGTAATCAATTGCAGAGCTGCCCGATCACCTGCTGCATTGACATAACAATATTACTATATTTATATAAATGGAAATAAATTACTACTCCACACTGTGTAAATGCGACTATACATGGTTTCTAAAATAAGCGACATCATAAACCCGTATCCCTTCGCATATCCTTTAAAGTAGTACGAAACTGACAATGCTTACCAATAAGAATTCCAAAGAATTCCAAAAACAATTGAGCTAAATTGCATTATATTATAGCGAAGTAACGGTAGGGTAATGCAATATAGAGCAATACAACAAATATTAATAGTGGAAAAATAACAATTGAAATGAAGTAAAATGAAATCGAAAAAGAATTAAGACCGCAGATAAATAAGATTAGCTAAGACTAAGATTAAGCTATGACACCGGACTCCTAACACTCCCAGGATAAACCACTTTCCAGTCACGTCAAACCAGATTACAGCCAAAGTCAGACTCCAACTTACTGCATGAATAGGAGTTGAAGTTAAACTGACAATAGGAAAACAGGAAAAAACAAATAATTAAGTCAGAGTATGATAGGTACAATGATAAATTTAGATAGCTAAAACACCCTGTCCGAAAAATAAACAGAGAAAAATTTAAATAAATAAACGCGCACCATAACATTTCAATATTATATCCCATTATGGCCATGTAAGATTATGCCACCTTAAGTACATAATTGCCCGATTAATACTTAATCCTTAATACCAGATCCCATCGATTGGTTATAATATCAATAGATAAGAGAAGGAATACAATCCGTTAAGACGATTGGTCAATTAGGATCAACAGACAATTAATCATTAGCTCTCTCAACTAGCTACTCTCCACTCTGAACAATCTCAGAATTAGCAGCAAGTCAAGATGTCAAATATCACATTACAATGCCGGATATAATCAAATATAAATTAGTGCACTAATAATCAAAATCAGAATGTCAAAATCAAAATATCATCACAAATAACTACCAAGTCGTCTAGCAACATAATACAGCAAAAATTGCAACAGATTACCCGTATCATATAGATCCACAGAATTAGTAGACAAATCTATTAACTCTATTGACTCAATCGATCAATGTCTCATCTCAATCTAGTCCAAATCAAATCCCAACCCTCCAACCGTCCTCAACGTGTCAACCGAGCATCCAGCACCTGTAGAAGCAAAACAACAATATAGCCAACAATCATTGTGACAAGGGAAAGGAACATACACATAAGTAAATCTGGATAAGTAACCGTACATATCAAGGGAAGTAAAAGAAACGCCACATGTAACAATATTATCGAAATTCAATAACAAAATGAAATGAACGAGATAAAAGAAATGAGTTAGTGCCACGGAGATACGACTAAAGTCAAATTTGATCCCGCTGCTAGACCGAATTCCCGTATCGATCAGAGAAGACGATTCTCCGGCCGAATTAAAACCGAAATCTCAGTCGAAATCAGAGTGAGACCCCAACCTGTCACATGAACAGAAATCAGAAATCAGTTTAACGTTAACGTCGAGGACAAAATTTTAAAAAGGTCCGCACTGAGAGTTATACCATTAGCAAGAAAGTTAAATAGTTAGGGCTAGGATACCCTATCAGAGATAATAAATATAATAGAAGATAAGCACGCCTAACAGTGTTATAATCAATAAGACCGTGCAAACCCTGCAGTATTGAGTAGTTAATTAATTGAATAATAAATAAATCAATAAATACAACCCCACCCGCTTGAATAAGATGTCAGTAAAATAAGGAAGGAGTGCCCCCTAAGACAACTAGTAAGAGTATTTGAGCAATTAAGATCCAAAGATATTCAATCATTGATTCTCTCAGTTCGCCGTATTCCCCCTGAACAATCTCAAGGTTAACAGCAAACCGAGATATCAAATACATTACAGACATCGCATATAGATAAGCCATATATAATATAATAATTAGTAATTCCGCAATTAGTATAATCATGCTCATAATCAGAATATAAAGAATCAAAAGATCGAGGTATCACCATAGCTAGCGACAGGTCGTCCTGTGACATAATGCAACAGAAATCGCAACAGGTTTCCCGTATCATAAAATTTACGGGACTATTGGACAATCTATTGACTCCATCAATCAGCAGCCCATCTCAACCCAGTCCAGCCAAATCAAATCCAACCCCTCCAACTCCAACCATCCTTCAATGTCAACCGGGCTCCCAGTACCTGTAGAAGCAAAGCAACAATATAGCCAACGAGCATTGTAACAAGAGAAGGGAGCGAACGCATCAGCAAATCTCGATAAGTAGCAGTGCGTATCAAGGAAGATAAATGAAACGCAACATGTAACAATATAACTGAGATTAATAAAACAAAATGAAATAAAACGAAATAAAACGTATGAGTTAGGGCCATGAAAACATTCTAAAGCCAAGTTTAACCCCGTTGTGAGATTAAATCAATCAGAGAAGGCCATTCTCCAGCCGCATTAGATCCATAATAACAATCACAGTCAGGGTAAGACCCCAACCTATCGCATGAGCAGAAATCAATTAATCAATAATGTTAACGTCAAAGGCAAACTAGGAAAGCCGAGGCAAAAGTTATAGCAGTGGCAAGAAGGTCAGCTGAAATACCCTATCAGAGAATAAATATAATGGAAGATAAGCGCACATAACGAAGCTCCAATATTGCAATAATAAGACCATGCAGGACCCTGTAGCATTGAGTAGATAGTTGATTAAAATAAATAAATAAATAAATACCAAACCCAACCGCTTGAGTAATTGTCAGATGTAAATTGTCGACAAAGAAAGAAGAAGGAAGGAGTGCCACATTAGACAACCGGTAAGAACACATGAGCAATTAAGACCAGAAATATTCAGTCGTTGATCTTTTCCCAGTTCGCTGCATTCCCACTGAACAACCTCAGGGTCAACAGCAAACTGAGATACAATACATTATAGACATCGCATATAAATAAACCACATATAAATTAATAATTTAATAGTTTAGTAATCAATGTAGTCATGCTCACAATCAGAATGCAAGATATAGAAAATAAAGAGAATAAATAATATTACCGTAGCTAGCGACATAAACCGTGTTGTGACACAGTATAACCGAACTGCAACAGGTTATCCGTATCACAAAGATTCACGGGACCATTGGACAAATCTATTGTTTCAATTGATCAAATCATCCTAATCCAGTCCAAACCAAATCAAATCCGATTCAATTCCTTCAACCATCCTCCACATGTCAGCCGGACACCCGGCACCTAATAAATAAATTAATAAGGTAATGTAGAATAAGAAGATGAATGAGCGTTGCACTACTGTGCATAAATGCATAAATGCAACTTTGCAGTTCTGAAATGAATAACAGCATTATGCACCCCATAATAATAACAAATCACATATCATCAAAACAACACCAGACAAGAAGTGGGTAAGGATGTTAATAGTATTTTAATGAAATAAAGTAAGTAACGAATAGGAGAATAAGTGAGGTAAGGTGACGAGTGCATGCAGTACACTGTAATGCGAATAATAGATAGTGGTGAACGTAGTTGTATGAATGAGCGATACTAAACTAGCAATAAGTGAGCTTCCCGTTGTGATCAAATAGATTATTTCCCAGTTATAAGGAGACCGGGATCATGATCACAATTCAAATCAGACTAAATTTGTGCTAAAATAAGATAAGAGAGAGAGTAAAGTGAAGTTAACGTCAGGGGCACAGTAACAGAAAGACGGATAACTAAAGTACTTATGAAAAATAGTTAAAGTCAAAGAACCTTGAAGGAAACATTGAGGTACAGCCCCCAAATCATACTAATAACGTAACGTAATGTAAATCAATTAGAACCGTGCAAACCTCCGTCGCACTGAGCAAGAATTGAACAACAAATTAACCATTAGATACCGTACCCAGCCAACCAGGTGAAAATGCAAGTAACATAAAGAAAAGTTACGACTTAAGTTATTTGCCAGAGCAATTAAGATCAAAACAACAATCATTGGCTATATCAATTTACTGTAATTGACACTGGACAATCCCAAATTACCAGAAAATTGATAAACCAGACACTACATTAAAAGAGCTGTGAATAAACTGGCTGACGATAAGTATAAATATAGGTATGAATCTACTTAGAGTATAAAATCAATTGATTAAAATTAAATTAAAACAAAAGATATCACCGTTAATGGCCATCAAAAGCAACACAGTCGTCTAGTATCACAATGCGACGGAAATCACACAGGTTACGCACTCCAATAGAGTTAGCAGGATCAGCGGATACAGTAATCTGGAGGTAAATAATAAACAATTTAACACGTGGATTAAATCAATTAATTAATAGTAATTGTGACTGAACTCAAACAATAAATTAATTAAGAACGAACTAAGAAACCACCCAATTCTCTCCACCTCCTCGAGCATCATAAGCATGCACGAAACGGAGCATAAAACATAACCAATGAGTGTAAAAATGCACAAGATAGTAAACCCGAATATCCGAATCGAATCGAGTCGAAGTTGACAGGCAGCGACTCACGGCAGAGCGGCGAAACGGCGAACCAGCATGGCGGCGAGCCATAGATTATATATCCGCCATCTTGAAGTTTTAAAATATCAAACTCCAGATGTACACCCATCCGACATTTGTTTGTATAAGATATCAACTATTAACATCTAGATTAGATTATCTTAAATTGACCTAATTGATTTAATTGATTTAAACGAGAGAGTAAAATAAATAAAATGAATAAATAAATAAGGTAAGTAAAGTAAAGTATACTTTGCTCACAAATAATACCCATTAATGCTGATTTATAACATACCATATTACAGTGTCCCATGAAAGGAAGTCTCAATTAATCAATCAAACAGCCCCAATCAAACCAAACATTGATATGCTGATGTGCAACAAAACACCATCAAACCCAACTAGCATCCCCACAGAACCATAACCATAGAACCATAAGTTGCTCTCCTCAGAAATGACATCTAAAGACAACCAACAACAACAAAACCAACGCATCATCATCAACCAACGCATCATCATCAATGCATTTGAGTGAATAGAATCGCTTGTCAGTACAGAGGAAAATGAAATAGGGTAGATGAAGTCCTTAACTATAATCAAATCAAATCAAATGAATAAGCAGCGAATAAGAATGTATGAATAAATGAATAATTATGAATACAACCATAACAGTTATAAAAAATTGGGAAAAGAAATGAGAATAAGAATATAGAGTGAAATGTTGTAACCAAACACAGCCAACAATGCACTGTAATATAAATAGAATAATACCATGAATGAATGAATGAATTCCACTGAAACACTGAAATGACAGCGCACTCATTGGCTCTGTCGCCACTACCCTGTAATTATAAATTATAAATTGTGGGTGATCGTGCCCATACAAATGCGGACAAAAGTAGGAATGTAGGAATTGACAACTGAAACTGAATAGTGTATAGATATAAAATAGAAGCAATAAACAAATCAAATGTAAGGTGCGTGGCTCAACCAAACACACACCACTGTATAACATAAACATAAATAATGAATCAATAAATGAGATACCTAAAATGATATCTAGATTATTTGGAATGATACTTAAATAATAGACTAATAACAGAAACCACGCATCATGCACCAACCATGCCTTTGAATAACCACAACCCCTCATCAACACAAGGAGTAAATCAGAATAAATAACGATGAATTCTTTAACTTTAATCAGAAATCCGAAGCAATGAGTAAAGAATAAATAAATGGATGGATAATAAATAAATGGATAAATGGATAAATAATAAGTGATAAGTAAATGAATAATGAACAATGAGTGCTACGAGCACGACAGTTGTAGAAATTAAGAAATTGAGAAAATAAAGAGAGAAAATGATAATAGACATGTAAGGTGTAATGCTATAATGTTGCCCCAAACGTAGCCAGTACGATACACTGTCATATAGATAGAATAAAGTATGAAAATAGAATAAGTAAAAGTAAAAGTAAGATACAGTATGATAACACACTAGATTAAATTAAATTTCACTGAAAACGACAGCACGATTATTGATTCCATCACCATGCCCCCCCCAAATTATAAATGATCATGTCCACACAATTGCAAATGAGAAGTAGAAACGACCGTATAATGTATATAGTTAATGGGTAAAAGCGACAAATAAATCAAATCAAATGTAAGGTGCATGGTCCAACTAGATACAATACTACTGAATAATAAGGATAATAAGTCAAGGCTAGATATAAAATGATATTCTAAAGATAACCTAATAAAAGAAAACCACGCACCATCGCTGCTTTGAATGGACAAAATCATTCGCACCGAAGAAGCAAATGTAAATAAATCACATAAATCAAATATCAAATAATCAATAAATCAATAAGTCAAATACATCAATACATCAAATCAGTCAAATCAATCCGTTACTCTACCTTGACTCCAATCAATCAACAATGAATAAGGATAAATAATGAAGAAGAATAATGAAGAGGTAATGGAGAATGAATGAATGAATGAATGAATGAAGAATGCCAACAGTTATATGAATAAATATAAATATAAATAAATACAAATATAAATATAAATATAAAAATATAAACAAAATAAAATAAAATAAAATAAAATAAATATAAATTAAATTAAGTAATTAAGAAGGAAAGAAATGGAAGCAAGAATGAAAGTGAAGATGTAATAATCAGAATAACGGAATGGAAGGAAAGGAAATTAAAGAAGAAGGATTAAGAATAAATTGCAGAATTGAATTGAAGAATAGCAAAGCCCAGCAACGCGCCCCACAAATAAACGACACCAATCATCATCAATCACACCCCGTAACACCACTGAAACAACACTGGAACAGACTAAAACATCACTGGAACAGACGAACAAAGCTGAAACTGAAAACTGAAAACTGAAAACTGAGAACAAGAGAATTAAAGGAAACACATGGAATGAATAACATAACCCGAATCGTCCAATTTATTCACTTAACACATTACATTGCTTTGCCGCATCGTCGCGAATGAGAACAATTAATAAAACCCAGCATATTAGAATAAGATGAAATCAAATATAATTGTGAAACAAAACATTTACGAAACGGGTAACAGAAACATGACACTATGCAAACCGCGTGAACCACGTAAACCATAGACACGATGTACCATTAACAATGAAATGGTGAGAACGGTAATTAAGCAAAAAATAAGATAATGAGTTAAATGCAAAGTAACTAATAATTAAATGTCCGGGTAACAGAATAGCCTATGTAAACTATTAGACACGCGCTAAAAGTGCAACCCGATGCACATAGCAACAAATAATGAATAGAAGAATAAAAATAAAATAAATACGGTGTCGCACCGCAAATGGCAAAGCATGAAATAGCATGGGATATGTAATATGGATATGAAAATACGAAATATGTAATAAGTCACACGACGAAGCAGCAATATTGCAATGCAAACCGCGTAAACTAACAAATTATATCACCAATATCAAACCGCCGAGAGTAGCAAACAATGTAAAAACCGGCGGTGAATGCGATAAAAGCGATAAACGATAAATAAATAAACAAATTGAACAATTAAACAACAATCAACCAATCCAATCAATTAAGTCACATAGCGATACACAAATTGCGCAGATTTATTAAACACATTATAAAACTATAGGCAAAGGAAAATAAAATATAAAACACTGCAATAAACACATCATAAAATAAATTATATAATTAGATTAAATAAATAAATAAATACAGTGCAATACTGTAAAATACTAGCAAGATAAGAAAATGAGAAATACGGTAGATAAACAAACGAAAAGAACTATACCGCGGACAGACACCGGGAAAACGGATAATCGAATAGTCGACTAATAATCGACTAATTGGCTATGTTAATAGATAAATAATTAATTAAGTAATTGAATAAGACAACAAAGTAGCGTGCCGGTCAAACATATGCCACGAGATAACAATAATAAAGTAAATTAATAAGGTAAATTAATATCGTGAACACAATAATTATAAACGTCTAAATTATCGAAAATAACGACGCACTTTCACACAAAAACACTTAATACACTTAATAAATCGGCGCAACAGACACAAAAAATATAAATAAAAGACTAAAAGACAGATAAAACTAATACGTCACCAAACCGTTGACCTAATTTCACATCGTCTGTCCTCTTCTATCCAAGGCCCTGGCCGCGCGTGCAGCCGTCTGTCCCTCTTCAATTACGGCGGCCATCTTGAAAACCTGTCAGTTCTTGCATGCACTTCCTTAACCAAATCGCAAAATCACTCAAAAAACGCGAAATTACACTACGAAACGTTCACAATTAATCAGAATTATCCTTAATAATGTCAAATGTTTATAATTAGCACCCCGACCACAGCAAACACGCCGTCGAAATGCCGCGTAACACGCACACCACGTTTTTAATGATTATTAATAAATTAATACAATATTTAATTGAAAAACGACACATTAGTACTTCCGAACAAACAATAAAATGATTTTAACAAAAAACGCGAATATCTAAGCAACTATCCACCGCGTTGCAAATCTAACCACGGAGCGACCGCGAAACACGTCCGCTCTCCTCGACGCGTCGAGCGGGAACCAACCTAACCTAACCTAACCTAACCTAACCTAACCTTTTTTTTTATATTTTGACAGCAAGAAAATACATTTACGTAAGCGAGGAACCCGTCGGGATAGGAGGGGTCTCGGGCAGTGTGGGACTCAAAGGTACATACCAAAACAAGTTTCCCTGAGTTGGATCGTTACAGTACCCCAATACCCACTAAAAACTTGCTCCGTATCGGCCACAGATACCTCCGGCAACCCCAGAGGGCTTTAATGGAGAGCATTCTGTGTAGCCACGATGTTGCTTACACATCGACCGACTCGGACGACCTACAGGCGTTCAGTAGTCCAAGAACGTCGCTGGTAAGCACCAGCGCACCTCCGCTTATAACGCAGGCTATTTTGACCGACGGTGATTTCATTTAGCCACAGAAGGTATAGAGTGCGTTGGTGGACACTCTACAGCCGCTGTGCATACACACCGCCGGAACTGTGCATTATCCTTGCAGAATCATTTTTCCCTACCCGTATGTTCCCGCAGGAGATGTGTACGATTGAGCTGAGCCGTTTGGTCACCAGAGGCCGCAACACACATTTGGGCGAGCTAAACCTCTCGATGGGCGGATCTCAGCCTGGGAGAGGTCGCGAAAACGAAGGAGTGCTCGCATGAATGCGAGAGAGAGGAGAGCCCGAGCCGCCTGGACACCAGCGACCGCTTCACACATTTGGGTGAGCTAAGCCTCTCGATGGGCGGATTTCGGGCCTGGAATTGGTTACGCGCACTGAGAAATGCACGCATGATAGCGAGCGAAAGGAAGTCTTGGGTTGCCTGGACACCATCGACCGCAACACACATTTGGGTGAGCTAAATCTCTCGATGGGCGAATTCCGGGCGTGGGAGAGGACGCGAAAAATTTTTTATACGAAGGAATGGTCATGCGATAGCACGCGGTAGCGCTCGGAACGCTCGTGTCGTTTGTCACATGCATTCATCCATCCATTCAGTTCATTCAATTCTATACTACATGTGTGTAAGGGCACCGTAAGCGGAACGCTACGTATAGTGCGTATGCAGTCAGAGAACCTAAGGGGAAGAGTAAGAAGGGTCGCGGTTCGCCGAGAGTCGGCCAGCGAGAGGGAAAGATCGAGCTCGGAATGCTGTGAAGAGCGAGCGCGAGAGAGCGGATCAAAGAAGAAGCCGCGGGTCGGAATCCGAGAGAGAGCCGAGACGCGAGCGTAATGCGTCCGAGATTAGAGGTCACTGATTGGGGATCGCGCGTAATGTTAATGCGATTTTAATTGAATTTAATTAAATTGATGTAAGGAAATTTAAAATGTAATAAAATTCAAAATTTATCAAAATCTAAAATTTACAGAAAACTAGAATTGATGTTTCGTGTTTGAAGAACCACATTAATATTCTAATTAAGAATTCATACGAGCCAAAACCTTGAATTTTAAATTTGTCATGAAAATTAATTTTAAAGGTAATTAAATACAATTTTCGCGAAAGAGAGTTGGTGCAGATTGCTTTCAAGATTAATTGTCGGAGAGAGAGGTAGATGTTCGGGAAATGTAGCATGTATTAAAATTGGATTTTCGAAATTTGAATTTTAGATTAGGCACGACAGCTAGCAGTTTTAAGGGGGTAGACACAGTACGTGACGTCACCGATTCGGGACGTCGGTATTACAGTAGTTTTTTCGTTGGGCCTGGTGGAGCCACTTGCGTGTTTTGTTACGAACTTGAAAGGTTTAATTCTCAGCTAGCGTGCGCGCAACACGATCTAGGAAGACAACAGCGCCTCAAGTATTTTTACAAACACATTCAAACGCTCATCTCGCCAGAGGCATCGCCACGATACGCCTGAAGAACGAAAGCGAAACATTGGCGCGCGTTTAGAGTGAGATGTACGGTGATCATGCTATCTTTCTTTCAACCCAAATGATAGAATTGTCACGCTCCGATAAATTCTGACTGACCAAACGCGTGGATTTTACATAGCACACCGTAGCACTCCTCGCTGCTGAAAAATATATGCCTGCTCCGAAGGAACGGGCAATCTGAGAATTATTTTTAGAAAAAGTTATTAACTTTTTAAAATAAATGTTTCTGAATTAATAAAAGTATACAGGATACGTCATGCAATTGGGACGGGTTATATCTTGAATTTGGTAAGAGATAGGAAAAAGCTGTTTATGTAAAAGTTCAATGGTATGATAATGTATATTTTTCTGTGATTTCATTTTCTTCGTGAATGCAACGATGCACTCAAAAAATGCAAATCCACTTTTTATTTAAATGGAATTGCATTTTTTTTTACTTGTGTCAACTCCTTGAAACATTCTGCATAAAAAAGTAATATGGTACTATTAGAACTAATAAATGGAGGGACCTCGCGTCTGTACAGTAAAAGTTGAATTTGTGCAACAATTCATATATTCAGCAGAGGTGTCGAATCTCGGATTATATGCGATAGCCAGCCAAGCGTGAACGTAGAAAGGGACAGACAGTGGAGGAGAGAGCGAGAGGACCAATGATCAAAGGAAAGAGCCGAAACATATCGGTGTGACTAATACTAAATCAATTATGAAACTTTTTTATTTTTGACTTTTTTTAACCGAAATTTTTACTAGCGCATTGGTGAAATTTCTCTGATTAAAATGATACCAAACACGATATAGTTTGAATGAGGCGAGGTTTGCTATGGGGCGCTGTGAAAAATCCTGGCGGACGGCAGTCAAATCTTAGAGAAAAGGGACAATCTCAACATGCAGAATGAGAGAAGGACAGCATGACTGTAGTGCATCTCACTCAGCGTTCGTGCGTTGTTGCCTTTTTCTCTTGCCTTCGCAGCACAGTTCGAGTGACGTAATCAAGATGAAGCTTGATTCTGGCTACGATTCCAGATCGGCAGCCTTTCTACTTAGACGCCACCTTGTAACTACTAGCTGAACTAAATTTGTCACGTAACTTGCTCTGTAGTATTCAGATAATGGCGGAACTCGTCTTTGGAAATGCTTTTACGTGAATACACTTTTCGTCCTTATATGAGAAGATTTTGATCTAAATAAGGGTTCCTTCGAAAGAGGAAGGTTCAATGCATGGCGGTCTGGTCACCGTTTGAGTAACAGAACTGTTTTAGTGACCTAAAAAATACTTGGAATCTGCGGATGTATTTTGTCGATTCTTCCTCTACTTTGGACACTCATATTATTAAATATCGACACAATCTCGTTGAACCATGACCAGACCGCCCTGCATTGGACCTTCCTCTTTCGAATGAGCCCTCACCCAGCCCCAAATCTTCTCATATAAGGACGAAAAGTGTATTCCCGTAAACCCTATTTTAGGCCCATTTTTGCCGGTAATGTCACCTCGCGGCATTACCCGTGTCTACCCTCTTAAGCGCCTCGTTGGGCGGGTGGGAGGCGCATACTAACGGGTGATGAACGGATCACGTCACCCGCTCGGAGGTAGCGGCCGAAACTGGGTCAATGGGTCAGCCGTCGGTCGGCGTCTAAAGGGGGTGCGAACGAACCGTGTTCGTGTACAAAGGGTCCGATACTGCCGATCTGAAGGGGCTTCGCGCGCGATTCCTTTTTAGTCGCCTTTTACGACAAGCCAAGGAGGCTGGAGACGTATTCTGTAACCCCCCGCCTCCAGGGGAGGATGGGATGTAGTCTTCCACGGTAAATGTGTTAGAGCTAGAAGTTTCCAGGATTTAAGATTAATGACAAATTAAGCTTTATGATTTGGGGTTGTGAAATTGTGTTGATGTTAGACTTGAGACACGGGAGGAGTTCTGGATTTGGATTTTAAATTGAATTTAAATTGAGGGTAGAGTTGATCGCGGGAATCGTAGTCTAAAAGTAATTAAATATAATTTGTGCGGATGCGATGTAGATGAATAAATGCTCGTTATCTTAGAATTAAAGTTATGGGGAGGCTAAAATGGGTGATCAAGGAGAAGAATTGTACTTGAAATTAAGGGGGTTCTGAGAATCTTGAATTAAGATAACATAACACATAGAAACTGAAAGTTTAAAAGTAAAAGCAGATGTGTACAGTAAGAATGGGTGTGGATCCTGAGCAGAATGTAAAAGGTGAAAATAGTGGAGAAATAAAAACATAAATAAAGAAATAAATGGAGGAATAGGGAAAAAGGACGGTAGAGAACAACGAAAAACAGCCAGAAACAGCTGTAAGCGGAAAGTTTGTAAAGCGGCATACGGTACATTTGGAGTTAAGCTGTACCAGGTGTCGGGTAGGGTAGGCGATAAAGTAGGTGATGGGTAATAAACGGGCAATGAGGAGCAAGGCGCTAAAGGAGGCGACGTAGGGTAAAAGCGGTGCGAGTTCGCAAGGAAAAATAGAGTAATAGAGTGAAAGTACAGTGAAGCAGTAAAGCAGAGTAAGGCAGTAGCATAAACTAGGAGGCCTGCTCGAGCGACCAGAAGGAGACAAAGGAGAATGGAAACAATAAGGAAAATAAAGAAGTCGGAATTTTATTGTCCACGTGAAGCGTAGCTGATAAAAAATAAATATGCAGGGGCACGCTGACGGGCGCGGGAGTCATGTCGGAAAAGTACCCGTGCCTGACTATCAAGGTGTAGTGGGTGTGTAAGAGATGCCGCATGGAGGGAGCTACATATTCGCGTACAGCAGGAGGGTCCAAAAAAACAGAGTGGATAGGGTCATTGTTCGTCGAGAGTCGGCCAGCAAGAGGAAGAATCCAGCCGATCGATCTCGCTCCACTGCCCAGCAGGTACAGCAAGAGGGAAAGATCAAGCACGGGATGCCGCAAAGAACGAGCGCCGGGGGGGAGATCAGAGAAGAAGCCGCGAGTCGGGATCCTGAGGAGAGCCGAGACGCGAGCATAATGCGTCCGAGATTCGAGGGCGCTATTTGGAAATCGTACGCCGCAGAAAATGCGATTTAAATTAAATTTGATTAAAGTGATTAAGATGTAATTTGAAAAATGTAATAGAGTTCAAAGTTCAACAAAGTCTAAAATTGGCAGGGAACTAGAATTGGTAATCCGCAATTGAAGACCGCGATAATATTATAATTCAGAGTTGATACGGGTCAAACCTTGAATTGTAAACTTATCATTAAATACGGAGGTAATTAGATACAATTCCCGCGAGAGAAAGTTGGTGCGGATTGCTTTCAAAATTTGTTTCCAGAGAGAGAAGTAGGTGTTCGGAAAAAGGAGCATATCTTAGAATTGTGTTATCAAGATCGGA
>NC_060218.1:12728125-12804410 GCF_907164935.1 Osmia bicornis bicornis
TGGCTATCTTCCTCTCACCCCGGCGCAGTAGTTGCTGGCTGCGCCGGGAATCCATCAGGGCGTTCGCCCACATGGGCGCACCATAGAGGGCCATGCTCCGCACGATCCCCACGTAGAGACGGCGAACCTTCTCGTTGGGCCCCCCGATATTGGGCAATAGACGGGCAAGCGCGTTGCTTGCCCTGTCTAGTCTAGGGGCCAGACCACCGAAGTGCTCCTCGAAGCGCCAGTGGCTGTCCAGGTGGAGGCCCAAGTACCTGTGGCCCTTGCCCACCTGGACGTCGACTCCACTCACATGGACCACCGACTGGGGCGATGGCGCAACCCCACGCCGAGGCGAGTAAAACCACATTGCCTCGGTTTTGAGGGGAGCTAGCTGAAACTCCAGCCGCCGGATCCCCGCGGCAACGGCAGCGACGCCAATCTCGGCGAGGCGGCTAGTCCTTTTCCACCCCCGACCGACGGCCAACACGTGCGTACCATCTGCGAAGCCCGTGAGGCTCACACCGGTCGGGAGCTCGACCCGCAAGACCGGGTCGTACCCCAGGTCCCAAAGTGTGGGACCTTTCGCAGAACCCTGGGGTACGCCACAGTCCACGTCCCTCTCGTGCATCTGGCCATCCCGGCCCCTGTACACAATCTTCCTGTCCCGGAGGTAGTCGCCGACGATCCTCCGCATGTAGGGGGGCGCCTTGTGGCGTGTCAGCGCCCCCCTTATCGTCCCGTGAGCAGGGTGTTGAAAGCGTTGACGATGTCTAGACTAACGCCTAACGCCACCCTGCCCCGGGACGTGGCCGAGTCGCAGCGGGAGCACATCGGCTGGATTGCGTCGATAGTGCTGCGCCCCCGCCTGAAGCCATATTGCGACTCGGCCAAGTCGGCACCCTCCTGGGACAGGTGCTGGACGAGGCGGGATAACAGAATCCGCTCGAACAACTTCCCCAACTCGTCCAACAGCATGATGGGCCGGTAGGCCGAGGGACTGTCGGCGGGTCGCCCATCCTTCCGGATGAGGACTAGCCGGCCCGTCTTCCACTGTTCTGGGAAGACTCCATCCTTAATGCAGGCGCTGAAGAGGCGTCTCAATCTCGAACCGAGGACGCGTAGAGCATTCACCCAGGCACCAGCGGGGACCGGAGCAGTGTTTCGGGCCCCCATCCGTTTAATCGCTCCGGCCAGCTCCTCCTCCGTGACCCCCACTTCGTCGGACCAATCCACCTCCTCGTGGTCCGGCGGGGGGCGGGTGTGTTCGCTTTCTCGTAGGAACAAAGTGTCGACTACCCGTCCCAAAAACTGGGAGTCGAGGCTCTCCGTGACCGGGGGCACCCAGGGCTTAAGCTTGCCCATCACCATTTTGTATTCGCGCCCCCATGGGTCCTTCTGGAGAGAGCCTAGGAGCTCGTCACATGCCCGGGATTTAGACTCCCTGATGGCTGCCTGTAGGGCAGTCTCCAAAACTGGGTACTGCCCGTACAGATCCTCCTCCCTCGCTGTGTCGCGGAATGTCCTTCTTCTGCGGGCCCTTTGCCACTGGCGACGGGCTGCGAGACAATCTCGTCTCAGATCACCAATTTCGCCCGTCCACCAGTAGGCGGCCCGCCTGGGGAGGTTCTTGGCCCGGGGCATGGCGGCGTCGCACACCGCCTTCATGGCTTCCCGGAACCATTCTACCTCCTCCCCAATGTCCGCGACCGGCCCGGCAGGTGTTGGCAGCGAGGCCAGGGCGAGGCCTGCAGCCATCAGCACGTCCTCGTCCATCCTCTTCAGCGCCCATTGTAGCGGTGGTGGTCCAAAGGGGCGGCGGGCGGTGGTGGTAAAGTCGAGGCGGATGTATAGATGGTCGCTAAGTATGACCGCCTCTTCCACCACCCTCCATCTCTGCACCATGCGCACGGCCAGGGGAGTAGCGGAAGACAGATCGACTATAGACTCCCTCTGGGCACGCACGCAGGTGCTAACGGACCCCACCTTGAGCAGGTGGAGTCCTAGCCCCGCCGCCCAATTTACGACCGCCCTGCCTCTCGCGTCTGTCCTCGGGGAGCCCCAAAGTTACGCATGGGCATTAAAGTCCCCGAGGACTAGCACTGGCCGGGGGAACTACGGGAGACAAAGTCCCCCACCCGGTCCAGGTACTGTTCATATTGTGCGAGAGGCCATCTGGGCGGGGCATAGAGCCCCACCACCGCTATTTCACCCCACAGCACGCCGACGAACCCCCGGCCCCGTTCCAGTGGGGCGGGGTGTGGGGGCACTGCGGTGCCAATAATCGCTACGGAGCCGTCCTCGTCCCCGAACCAATCTGGTCTGTCGAGGACTCGGTACGGCTCTGCGGCCACCGCCATCCCAGCCTTCCACTCGGCCAGGGTTTGGAACAACATGTCCTGAGCCCTGGCCGAGTGGTTCAAGTTGGCCTGAAGTATAGGGCCCTTGGGCCCCATACCTAGGCCTTACAAGCCGCCTCCGCGGCATTTTTGCTCGCCGACTTGGCAGGGGGATTTTTCTTGCCCCCCTTCTTCGACTTCGCAGGCGTGGTCCTTGATGCCTGTTCCTTGGGGGCTGTTCCTGTCCCTTCATCGGCACACTTCTTCTTCCTCTGGGAGGAGGAGGGGGCACAACCTTTTGCACCCAATCGATGCCCCGCGGGCCGCCCCAGGTCCGCACAGAGGGGGCACCGCGCCGTGGCGCTACACTTGCTGGCCACGTGGCCCGACTCTCCGCACGTATAGCAGCGGTCGGACCTATCAGCTTCGCAGGTGCATCGCTGCCTAACATGCCCTCTTTCCAGGCAGCGATAGCACCGCAATGGCCGCGGTGGTAGCGCCTGTATTCTGGCCCAGGACTACCCGACCAGAACCCTACCAGAGAGGGATAACATTTTGAGTGCCGCTGGAGGGCATCTCGCCCAGACAGTCCCCATCCTTTGGGGGGAGGTGCGAATCTCCCCCATTTCAATTTCTTCAGCGGAGCAACCCCCCGCAGCGGACAATGCGGCCGCCATCTCCGCCGGGGTGACCGAGTCGTCGAGACCGGTCACCCTAACCTCGCCCATTTTTATGGGGCGGGCAACCCTCACCTCGGTGCCACAGAACACCTGGCGGAGTCGGTCAGCCAACTTGGCAGCTTTCTCCGTCCTGTCCTCCCCAGGTAACTCGAGGACCAAGCCACCGGTCCGAGCTCTTCTGGGCATCAACGCCGTGATGCCCAGCTCCTCCAACTTGACCCGCTCCCGGGCCATGAGCATGGCCTCGGCGTATGAGACCTTAGCATCTGCAGCTAGGTTGATGGTGACCGCCGCAGAACGAGGAGGGCGGGGGGCCTTCTGCCTGACAGTTTGGGCCCCTTGCCCCTTAACTGCCGGTGCCGCCCCTATCTTCTGTCCCATCTGGGCAACCACCTTGGAGCTCTGGGAGGGAGGGGCCTTGGCCGCTGCCGCCTTCTTCTCTGCAGCTTTAGCGCGGCGGCCGACCACCGTCACCCAGGTCCCATCCGCTGTCCTCCGATGTTCTTCGACAATCCGGGCCATTCTAGCCTCCACAAATGATGCCGGTTGGTCGGGTGTTGAGGAGGGCCCCGGCAACGGCTCCGTGGCAGGCAGGGTCCGATTCCGCACCCGCCTCTCAGCTTCCTTCCTCGATGCAGTGGGGATGGTCGCAGCCGCATCTCCCCCCTAAACATGCTCCGCCCTCTTAGGCGAGGGCTGGACGGCTGCAATAGCGGCTTTGAACTCCGCCCGGAGCCCCGACGGGCCCTTTTCCAGAAGAGCCGCAAATCCCCTCATCAGGTCGGGCTCGAGGCCACCTACCTTCCGCTCCTCTTTTCCGGGTGCAGCAGCTGGGATTGGGACTTGCACCACGGGACATTCAGGCGGGCAAGACGGTAAGTCGGAAGCCGGGCCTCGCCGACCTTTTGGATGGGCCGGGGCCTTCAGGCGCCGGCACCTCTGTGGCAGCGACCCTGCACGTAATGTCTGCCAGGTTATTTTGCAGGATGTTGATTTGGGCCTCCTGGGCAGCCACTTGTTCCCCCCACAGCTTCAGCTGTTCGCGAAGCTCCTTCACCTCTTTATCGGCCCTGGCAGGTGCAGCCCTGATTCCCGCTTCCGTGTGGATGGCCTTAACGTAGCGGGAGGCCATCCTCAGCTTGCGAACAAATGTCCCTTTCAGTCCCTTGGAGTCGCCCTCGACCTTGTCGATGTCGCGGCAGAACTCCAAGGACTGCGCAATAAGGTCGCGCGTGGGGACTTGACTTCCTCCGCCAGGTCCTCAGGGTCCGGGAGGGACCAGCTACCCCGACTCGGTTCTACAGGGTCCTCGTTAGGATCGAGCACCCTCCTCTACTCCAGCAGGTCAAGTTCTCGGCGCTGGACATCCAGGACTCTCTGCTTAGCCGCCGCGAGCCACACGTACCGGCCCGTGGTCGGCGGGCGACCCCTCTTGCTCGTGCGCCGTGCCTCCAGAGATACTGCCGAGGAGAGTGACTCGTCCGAGTCCAAGTCCACCTCACTCTCTCTGGATGCGGGGGCATCAGAGGCTGCCGGGGAAACTCCGGCCCCTCCTCGTACCGGCCTCAGGGGAGGCCACTCCACATCCGCCCTAGTTAATCGGACGGATAGGCGGCGCGCATCCGTTACCCTGCTAGTGCTGGGCTGCGCCATATCCTCCGCGCCCGTTTCCCGTCTCGCGTCCTGTTGAACAGCCGCAGTCGTCGTCGGTACGTCCCGTCCAGTGTTTGTTGTTGTTGTTGGCGTTTTTAGTTTCAAGTCATCCATAGTGTTCCCACGAGTGGGTCGGTCTGTGGGTCCACCCGGGCAGAGCCGCCTTACCCGGGTAAGGCTAGTACACCCGGGGGGTCGCCAGATACCCCGGGGGTGGCCGCTAGAGACTGATGCACCCATCAGCCACCCATGGCGCTGACTCCAGGGGCGCCTTCATTACCGCGTACCGCAGCTTGGGGCTAGAGATTTTTTATAGCGGTTGTCATCCTCGCGGGCCGGCCAATGAAGGCAAACCCCCGTTCCAGCGAAACGTGACCACTGGGTTACTGTGTAATTGCTTGGGCACTCCGGGTTCGCTACCCGCACCCGACCGCCACGCAGCCTGGCCTCTGGAGAACTGAACGACGCTGCAGCCACCTTTTCGCCTCTCCGACCCAGGCCTTACCAGCAAGGGAGGCCCTGCCAGGATCCGTGGATCCCACCGGCATCGCCCCGGGTCATCTGCGAGGCTACTTCGACAGCAGCAAACGTCCCCCTTACATTCGCCTTGTACGACAGGCAGGGGTTACCGTGTCTGTATTCTATCCCCCAGTCACAGGGGAGTTTTTGTTGGGTTTTCCATCCCTTGGTGTTTGGTCCGCGGGAGCTATTTTATTTCACTCCTACCCTCCATGCACTCCGAAAAGTGCATGGCGAGCATTCCCCCAGCCGCCACCTGGGGACGCGCCACGTCGGGGTATCACCTCCCCACCCAGCCAGTACACTTGGCCAGGTCCGTGAGTCCCCCTGAAATATTCTTTTTTTTTTCGGTTCAGTTGTAAGAGAAAATGCATTTGCGCACGCGCGGGTTGGTTCCCCTTTTCGTCTATTCGGCTAGAGGGGACCCGGGCAGTGTGGGAGTCATGTCCGCCCTGAAGGGGCAGCCTGGCGCCCGTGAGGTGAGGGCAAATCCAAAGAGGCAACGCCAGAAAGGGGCAACCTGGCAACCCAACCCTTAAGTGTTGAGTTTAGCCCAAGAGTAGGCCTCAGCCCTGAAGGGGCGACCTAGACGGGCAGCCCAGAGTGGGCACTCCCGAGGCTGGACATACTACCCACTAAAACCTCTCCCCTAACGTGGGCCGCCGGCACCTTTTCACTCGTTAGAATTCATAAAGGAATCCCAGCGTATAGCCACAACGACGCTTCGGCACTTCAACGCATTTCGCGTTATTGCGGCCGCCCGCAAAAACGCCATGCACTTGGCACATGGGGCATCTGCGGATCCACGCCGTTGCACCTCCGATCCAGCGGTAGGACATTTTTAACCTGTACGGTAAGGCACAGGATTTTTCTTCGGCCACGACCAGGAACCGAAGTAAGCCCATTCCGGGTGGTCGTGCCATGTGTTCACCTGTGTTAACAGGGCTTGCTCTTCAGCACAGCCAGGGCCCGGGGCGAGTCGTTTCCCCGGTTGCCAGTGCCAGATCTTGGTAGGCTGCAATCCTCGATGACCTGTCCCATACCGACTTTACACACACACACACGCTCATGACAAGCATAGCGCTTCGAGTAGCGCTTCGAATGCCCCAAATATGCAACGATAAATAATGAATAAATAATGAGTAAAGAATAAATGAATAAATAAATGAATAAATGAATGAGTGAATGAATAAATAAATAATGAATAATGAATAGGAATTAATAAGCACATGAAGCCCATGAATAGAATAGAGGAGCCCATACATTCAATAACAGCTGTCATAATAAGCATGCTAAACATACTAAACATACTGAAACTGGTTAAATCAAATCACAAATACAACGGGAAATAAATATATATATGCATCTAATGCATCTAATGCAATAGAGCAGTTAATGAATAGTTAACAGTAAAAGAAACAGTAAGCAGTATGAGAACGTGAGAAACTGTGAAGTAAACATAAGTAGTATTGCACGCAAGCAGGCAAGCGAGCATATGTGAACTGTACATAAGCAAATGACCAACAAAACCTCCAAAACCTAAAACGTCAAACATACATACATACAGCCGAGCAGCCAAATAGCAGAAGAGGAATATTTAACATTCAACACTAGCGCACAACATAATCACATAAAATTAAACTCAAGATAAACCATAAATTTGAGATGAAATAAACCAAGGATGTGAACCGTAAAGTAAAATAAAGTCGCCAGACAGATAGCAAATAGCAAGCCAGCCATGAGAGAAAAGAAGCAAACATAACATAACATAGAATGCTACTAATTATTATCAGAGGTAAAGGTAAATAAGGTACAGTATAAAATATAGAATATAGGGTATAACCAGAAAGTAAGCTGGGAAGAAAATAAATAGGTGAGCGTAATGTAATACTAATAATTGAAACCATTCATTGAAACTATTAAGTTACTTTAATTTACTTGCAGGAACATTCACGCGACCACAACCTCAACGTGGTTGGCAAGCGAACATGATCGAGTACAATCAATGATCAAATGAAGGCAATAAAAAACAATTAGAAATTATTGCGAGCAAATCATCAATAAAGATAAGTAGCAACATATACCTCATAATGAGAATAATAGGAAAAGACAGAACTGTTAACATCAGAAATTAACCATAGTATTAAATGTAAAATGTAACATAATCCTAGTCTATTTGCAGGAAGCGCTAACGCCAGCCAATGGAAGTGGGGGTAGAGTGTAATTAACGGATAACAGGAGAAGAGAATACCCATCTGATATAATATGGGGAGCACATGAGACCTAAATCGGCATAAACCATAAGGCAGATCAAACAATTCAAATAGTTATAAATTGAGTAGATTAGATTGTTACTGGATTATAATACCGCTCCGATAAGTATGGTATTAATATTAATACAGATACAGGTACGTCGATGCAATACAGCGCGTGGTGAAAACTAATCAATAATAAACCCCACATACAACCATATTACTACTAAATCATAATATAAAGGTACTAGAAAACTAAACTACACTACAATGGATCAAAATTACTATGAACATATGTGTATATATAATATGTAACGAAAACACTCCAAATATAATCAATTTAATAAGTATACCGATGTAGATAACTAATTAAACTCCTCATACCATAGTCAGTTTAAATGATGGTGCTAAACCAAGCCAGACACTTCTATAAGAAAGTCATATGAGATCCACGGTCAAGAAATTTTAAGAATTTAAGGAACCATAACGCATATATGTATGTATAGAAAACCATAAAGACATTGTATCATGCAGGACGGACTACTGCAGCGTATGCCTCCCTGAGCACCAGCCGTATTAACCAATACTGAACTAACACTTTCCAAATCAGAATCAAAATCAGAATCAGAATTGTAATAAAGAAGGGGTAATTAATGTACAAAAGATTGCATGAAGTACCGTAAGTATTCAAAATACACAGATTCATAACTGTCACAGCTGCACTAGAATTGAATTAAACATAGTATGCAAAACATTATCCTGAGGGGGGGTACGAAGAGCTACAAAAGAGCAGTGAATGATATTATAGGAACATGGAACGTAAACCGTAACACTCAATTGAAGAAGAAGTCACTGAAACATATCAAGTGACCAACAATAAAAATAAGAAAAGAATAAAGATAGTGAATAGTGAACGGCGAACAATAAACCAATAAACCAATAAACCAATGACGTTACACGTCATTCATATCTAAATTGCTAAAGGATATATGATACATCTTATAGTCTACAATAAATTGAAAATGCCTGTGAGCCCAAACAACCCCCGAAAGCTTAGAAACAATGCATGATACTACAAGAGGAACTAAGGAGCTAAGAACTAAGAAACAAGAAACCAGAATCAGAATCAAACCCACCCTTAAAATATGCAAAGGGATTATAAACGCAATATACGCATATGATATAAACTCATTAATCCATCCAATCCAGATAGACTCTTCTAAATTCAATAATACAAGACCCATTAAACTAAGTCAAATAAATATAACCGCAAATATAATCGCATGTATAATCATCACAGATATAACCACAGCTATAATCACAGCAGGTAAAATAAAGCAGACACATATTAATAATCTGTATCAAGTAATTTAATTCAATGCGTTTCGATATGCCATATGCCATTGATAATTACTCTGTACATTTACTTACTCAATTATAATAATATAATGGAATAGAAAGTTAGGAAGTTATATAATAATAATTCAAAACAATACAATTTAATACAGAATACTGCTTAAGTATAGCCTAACATAGCTAACTAATATAGCTGAATAACTGGACACAATCCAAGGTCTAAAATAATAATATTATAATATAACATATAATATATTCAATGCCTAAAATGGTCACAGATTGAACGCAGGCTGAACGCAATTGAACGTAGATTGAACGTAGCTTGGATGTAATAACATTAATAACATAAATAAAATAATACAATATGATCATGGTATAATACAATACAATAACAATACTATAATACAATATTGTCACATAATACAATATAACATAATATAATATAACATAATACAGCATATAATATCTAATATATAATAGTAAGTAATATAAATGCACCGAATGCATAAATTGCACAAAACGGAGCTTATGATACCACATTAACAAATACACTGCAATTACAATACAATACTTTCGAGCGTAGCACATTGGTACGCGCACTGTCACAGCAATCACATCCGCACGAATAAATACAAAATTTAAATTAGGAAATTCAAAATTCAATAATTTCAATAAATTCAATTCAATTAATTAATTAATTCAGTTGAATTGACGCTTATCACTTAACACTTCGTATCACATCACATCATAGATGACCGATGACCATGTCAACGACAACTAAGATAGGAAACCGGGCGAAGTAAAATAAAGAGCGCGACTATAAACCATAAAGAACATAGATACCTAGTGTTCGAATTCCCTAGTCCATACCATCATGATTATCGACCATCAAATTAACCACCAAATCATCAAATTAATCAACTAATTATACAGAATATATAAACGTTCAAAAGCGAAATGCGGAAATAAAAGCGAAAATACTTCAACAACTTTCAATAAATCACAGGGATGAAAACGAGAAGTAAGGTACCTACGAAAGAAAACGATAGCAAAACGCGTCGTAATAAGTAAAGCATGCAATACTGCCCGAAGATAAGCCGTAAAGCTATCCCTAGTCGGTAACCAACCGCAGCACCAGAGATATTACCAACCGCAAATATTCTATCCACCACATAATACTCGGCCGCTCACTCCGCAACGGTTCCGTAACGGTTATCCACAGACTGATTATCTGCCGCGCAGCAATTACCTACCGCGCGCCAGTTACCCGGTACACACAGTTATCGACTGCAAAACCATCCATCGTGCAGCCGCGCAATCCTCGGAATTCATACTTACCATCAAACTTATCATCAAAGATAAGTCTGATATACAGTACTTTCACGAATGTATAAAGCACACGAACATCAAATCAAGCTTCCAGACAGATCAAGATGGAGGATAAATCAGTTAGTAAAATCAATACTACGGTTATTTATTATATATAAATATGAATCATACGTTTGTAGTAGGGTGGAATGAAATAAATATAAATTACATATAAATTACAAATTACAAACAATAAGGAAAAATAAAATGAAATCAGATGAATCAACCCGAATAAGATCCACAGATTGCGCAGAATGCAGGACACACTGTATTGCTACATATCGCGCCGCAGAAAACAGATTATACAAAACAACAGAACAACAAAACAACAGAATCAATTACCTACTTTATAAATTATAGATTATACGGTTATAAGTCATAGTGTTCGACAATGCGTTGATTTCAACCGTCGCCGCACGACCCGCGGCAGCACTCTTCAGCGCGACCGGCAGCCACCTTGGATGCCGGTCAGGCTGACCAATTACCGAGCTCGACGTCACCGGGAAGAAGCCAACGACTCTTGCTACGACGAAGCCGGTGGTTCGGCCATTACGGTTTTGTATCGTTACGGTAAACACGTGCAGTACTGACTCCAAGCTATGGCAAAATGGTAACAACCGTTTTTTGTAGGAAATTAAATTTCCTACTATTTATGTTGTATGTCATTTTTTGATCAGATGCGTAGTTTTCGAGATATATCGAGATATTTAAAAGTTCCGAAGCCCTACCAAAATTATAAGGAGGAAGAAACACTGTGGTCCCTTTCTTTGAGGTAACTCTGCACTATTCTAAGCTGTATTCACTATTCCCCTCTGTAAACGCCACTTCCAGCGCAGCTGTGCAGAAGAAGAACAAGAAGAAGGAGAAATATATCGGAATATGTGCGTGACGCCCCTTTCCTTGAGGTAAATCTGCAAATATCTCGGAAACGGTGCGAGCTATGGCAAAATATTAAGAGACCTTTTTTGTAGGAAATTAAATTTCCTACTATCTATGTTCTATAGCATTTTTTGATCAGATGCGTAGTTTTCGAGATATACCGAGATATTTAAAAGTTCCGAAGCCGCACCAACATTATAAGGATGAAGAAACATGTAACCGGGTCGGTCGGTTCGGTGCGCACGGCGTTGCGCACCGCGGTCGGGTTCCCCGTGCCAGGGTTCGCAAGGGAACAGGTCGGTAAATAATGAGGCGGTGATATGTTAGAAAAATATAAATTTTTTCAAAGAATACTGAAGCTACTGGTGGACTACGTGGATACAGGGCGGCGGTCCTAGCCTCGCCGCGCTGGAAGCCGGGCGGTGGTCTCCGGCCTCGGATACTACAATCAAAATATCGTCTGGTGATTAGACGCATGGAGCCACATGACTTAAGACTAGGGTACAGGTCTTACGTACTACGGTCGGAACCCGGTACGTCACAGAAATTACGCGGAACTTATGCCTAACGCTCTTACAAACTACTGCGGTCGCTACCGCCTTACAAGCTAAATGAGTACGGACGCACGTTGGTGTACGCGGAGCGCGGGCGCCAGCGGAGCGCAAACGCGAACAATCTAGCGAAGGCGCCGAGGCACCATCGAGTGCCGAGGAAGTCAGGAAGAGGAAAGACCCGATTGGGCCGACGGCATTTTATTCAATCGCGTTGCGGTGTTTCGCGCTGCGGTGGAGTTGTTGCCCGTTTGCCTCACGCGGCTCGTCTTCTCGTACGTCGAGGTAGAACCGAGCAGCGAACGAGACGACGACCAATCCTGGCCAGCCTGGGTAGCGCGACGAAGCTGGACAGAATCGGCTGCCAAAGGCAGAATACGGTGCCGTGTAGGCTAGCGTTCGGAATCCCCGCGGAAGCACCAGCAGAGATTATGAACGCGCACTAGCTTGGTCACCCCGGGTCAACCACGGGTCTGACGAGGCTAGGCGCCTACGGCCGCTGGACCTACAGGAGCTGCCAGGTCGTAGCGTAGTGCAATGCTACGGCCCGTTAGCCAGAGATCTCTTCGCCACGAAACCCATGGCGTCGAGAGGTACGGTGCTCCGGTCCGGACCTCCTAGGAGGTC
Source organism: Osmia bicornis bicornis (assembly GCF_907164935.1). Lineage (NCBI taxonomy): Eukaryota > Metazoa > Arthropoda > Insecta > Hymenoptera > Megachilidae > Osmia > Osmia bicornis. Next base: position 12,740,332 of record NC_060218.1, read on the forward strand.
CCCTCGGGGCCGAAGCCCCGAGGCAACTCATCGATCATCGCATCGATCGGTCCTACTTATAGTCTAATCGCACGGGAGTGGGGAAGCCGCCGCGGTGGGGGCCCGCGATGCGCGACGCCAATCTGCGGCTGTCGTCGCAAACACTGTGGCCCCTTTCTTTGAGGAAACTCTGCACTATTCAAAGCTGTATTCACTATTCCGAGCTGTAAATGCCACTTCCAGCGCAGCTGTGCAGAAGAAGAACAAGAAGAAGGAGGAATATCTCGGAATACAGTATAGACTCGTTATAAGCTAAAAAGATCTGTACGTTAATTGCAAAGAAACTATCCCCGCCACTGGGGAGTATACCCCTCGAGACGCTACGAAGCTCGCTCGCCGAGTACCGTAACATGATCTGGGATCAGATATCGGTGAGGCAACACTAATGCAAGTACCTAACTTTGTTATTTTTCATTTTTTTTTTATAAAACATTTTCCATGATATTTCTGAGATTTTTCTAATTGCAATGATACCAAACACGATATAATTCGAACCATATTTACCGTGTAGACTCGTTATAAGCAAAACGTTCGAGATCGGACTTTTGCTTATAACGTGTAGTTTCACTATTGTTTGATGTTAGCCGACTGCTTCGAACGTGGAAAAGGACCTTTAGTGAAAAAGAGGACGGAGCGAAAATAAACCGTTCTATGTCGGTGAGACAACTTAACTTTGTTATTTTTCATTTTTTTTTTTACAAAACTTTTTCCATCATATTTCTGACATTTTTTTCATTGAAATGAAACCAAACACGATATAATTCGGACCATATTTACTTGAAACAACTTATTATGTATTATTATCATTTCTATTAAATTAGAAAAAGGTTTTATCTCAAGGATCTGTTCAATCAGCTACAGTATCACAATAACCAGTTTTTATTAGATTATATAAATATTTGCATTTCATTATAAAATGATAGTTTCATTTTATTGGTACTCTTATTAATAAAATGAAACTATCAGTTTCACCAAGTAAATATGGACCGAATTATATCGTGTTTGGTATCATTTTAATGAGAAAAGTGTCAGAAATATCATGGAAAACGTTTTATAAAAAAAAAATGAAAAATAACAAAGTTCAGTTGCCTCATCGACATAGAACAGTTTGTTTTCGCTCCGTCCCCCTTTTCACTCAAGGTCCTTTTCTACGTTCGAAGCAGTCGGCTAACATCAAACAATAGTGGAAGTACATGTTATAGGCAAAAGTCCGGTCCCGTGCGTTAAGTTGTAACTAGTTTACACGGTAAATATGGTCCGAATTATATCGTGTTTGGTATCATTTTAATTAGAGAAATGTCAGAAATTTCATGGAGAAAGTTTGATACAAAAAAAATGAAGAATAACAAAGTTACGTTGTAGCATTAGTGTTGCCTCACTGATATAGAACGGTTTGTTTTCGCTCCGTCCTCTTTTTCACTCGCTGTCCTTTTCTACGTTCGAAGCAGTCGGCAAATATCAAACAATGGTGGAACTACACGTTATAAGCAAAAGTCCGGTCCCTAGCGTTTTGCTAACAACGAGTCTATACTGTATGTGCGTGACGCCCCTTTCCTTGAGGTAAATCTGCAAATATCTCGGAAACGTTGCGAGCTATGGCAGAAGGGTAAGAGAACTTTTTTGTAGGAAATGAAATTTCCTACTATCTATGTCATATCTACTATGTCTATATCTACTATCTATCTCGAAAACTACGCATCTGATCAAAAATGTCATACAACATAAACAGTAGGAAATTTAATTTCCTGCAAAAAAGGTCTGTTAACATTTTGCCATAGCTCGAACCGTTTTCGAGATATTTGCAGATTTACCTCAAGGAAAGTGGCGTCACGCACATATTCCGAGATACTTCTTCGTCTTTTTGTTCTTTTTCTGCACAGCTGCGCTGGAAGTGGCATTTGCAGCTGGGAATAGTGAATACAGCTTAGAATAGCGCAGAGTTACCTCAAAGAAAGGGGCCGCAGTGTGTCTTCATCCTTATAATGTTGGTGCGGCTTCGGAACTTTTAAATATCTCGATATATCTCGAAAACTACGAATTTGATAAAAAAATGTCATAGAACATAAATAGTAGGAAATTTAATTTCCTACAAAAAACGTCTCTTAACATTTTGCCATAGCTCGCACCGTTTCCGAGATATTTGCAGATTTACCTCAAGGAATGGGGCGTCACGCACATATTCCGAGATATTTCTTCTTCTTCTTGTTCTTCTTCTGCACAGCTGCACTGGAAGTGGCATTTACTGCTGGGAATAGTGAATGCAGCTATGAATAGTGCAGAGTTACCTCAAAGAAAGGGGCCACAGTGTTTCTTCTTCCTTACCTAATCTGTAAGACGTTCGTTTTGAACGGCTGTTTATTGTCGTTTTGAGCGACGACGCTGGCCGATTGTGTTGTCTTGCAAGGCCCCAATATGGATCTCTCTTCTTTTCTCTGAATCGATGCATGCTGCCCAGTTGCCTGGTTGTTGGAAAGTCCCTGTACGAGAGTGCATGCAAGCCTGTTTATTTACGGCCGGCTTTGCGCGCGTGGCGGAAACTTGGATGCTTGCGAGGCGTGCTTTGATTTATCCTTATACATCTTTCGGTGTAAATTTTTATTCCTTTTGCATTTGTATGGACGCAATCGCTTACAATTTACAATTTGCAATCTATGTGTTCAAAAGTGTTCGAGATTGTAAGGATGTCTTGAGCTTGCGATTGTGAACCGGTTCGGACTGTAGGATCGGCAGTGAGACGGCAATTGAAACTGAATGCACTTGAGATTGCACAAAACAAACAATGTATATTTACAGGCACAAATACACTATGTACAGTATTTACAATAAATTGTGCGTTGCACGAATTTATGTTGATTGCAGATCGTGAAGATTCACCCGCGTCGCGGAGAATTTGCGGTTGAGATTGCGCTGTATTAAAACCACGTGTTGGTTCAACACGTGGTCACCACGAAATTCTACCAATTTCGTGGATTGGCACGAACTAGGTTAACCGCGAGTTCGCGTTGGCCGTCGGCACAGAATTCGCGTTACGATGCTGAGTTCTTTAGAATCGAAATTCGTTAATTGCACTAGAAATTTTTGGAATCAGTACTGCGCGTGTTTACCGTAACGATACAAAACCGTAATGGCCGAACCACCGGCTTCGTCGTAGCAAGAGCCGTTGGCTTCGTCCCGGTGACGTCAAGCTCGGTGATTAGTCAGCCTGACTGGCATCCAAGGTGGCTGCCGTTCGCGCTGAAGAGTGCTGCCGCGGTTCGTGCGGCGACGGTTGAAATCAACGCATTTTCGAACACTATGACTTATAACCGTATAATCTATAATTTATAAAGTAGGGGGGATTGAGCCAATAAGTCCTACGGTTATATTCAGTTGGAATATGACTCATTTGCTGTATTTATTATTTTACATTATATTACATTTCATTACATTACATTGCATTATGTCGGCTATGTATGTCGGTTATGTTGGTTACGTATGTTGCGCGTTACACACTTTCTGTAGTTCCCAATTTGTGAATATCCTTAGCTGTTTTGCCTGCATTCAGTTTACGTACACTCATTCATTTATTATTCATTCATTCTTTCATTTTGATGTTGATTGATTAAAGCTATACATTGATCTGATTCGATTTTTCTTGATTTATTGATTCATTTCTGCTTCATATTTCATTTCTGCTAGTTGCCTGTTACCATGATTTATTCTAGTTTCATTGATTTATTATTTTATTTTACTAACTAATATTATGTGACCGAGAGTTGTTTTTATTGGGCTCACGGGACTTTCCTGATCGCATGCGTTGTTGACGTTGTTTGACTTTACTGGTTGATTTTGTCTAAGTTAAATGTTTTATTCTATTTATTTATTCGGCCCTTCGTTCTGTGGCGATTCCTGATTCCGTTGATTCTGTTGTTCTGTTGTTCTGTTGTTTTGTATAATCTGTTTTCTGCGGCGCGATATGTAGTAATACAGTGTGTCCTGCAATCTGCGCAATCTGTGGATCTTATTCGGGATGATTCATTTGATTTCATTTTATTTTTCCTTATTGTTTGTAATTTGTAATTTATATGTAATTTATATTTATTTCATTCCACCCTATTACAAACGTATGATTCATATTGATATATAATAAATAACCGTAGTATTGATTTTACTAACTGATTTATCCTCCATCTTGATCTGTCTGGAAGCTTGATTTGATGTTCGTGTGCTTTATACCTTCGGGAAAGTACTGTATATCAGACTTATCTTTGATGATAAGTTTGATGGTAAGTATGAATTCCTAGGATTGCGCGGCTGCACGATGGATGGTTTTGCAGTCGATAACTGTGTGTACCGAGTAACTGGCGCGCGGTAGGTAATTGCTGCGCGGCAGATAATCAGTCTGTGGATAACCGTTACGGAACCGTTACGGAGTGAGCGGCCGAGTATTATGTGGTGGATCGAATATTTGCGGTTGGTAATATCTCTGGTGCTGCGGTTGGTTACCGACTAGGGATAGCTTTACGGCTTATCTTCGGGCAGTGTTGCATGCTTTACTTATTACGACGCGTTTTGCTATCGTTTTCTTTCGTGGGTACCTTACTTCTCGTTTTCATCCCTGTGATTTATTGAAAGTTGTTGAAGTATTTTCGCTTTTATTTCCGCATTTCGCTTTTGAACGTTTATATATTCTGTATAATTAGTTGATTAATTTGATGATTTGGTGGTTAATTTGATGGTCGATAATCATGATGGTATGGACTAGGGAATTCGAACACTAGGTATCTATGTTCTTTATGATTTATAGTCGCGCTCTTTATTTTACTTCGCCCGGTTTCCTATCTTAGTTGTTGTTGACATGGTCATCGGTCATCTATGATGTGATGTGTTAAGTGATAAGTGTCACTTGAACTGAATTAATTAAATAATTGAATTGAATTTATTGAAATTATTGAATTTTGAATTTTCTAATTTAAATTTTGTATTTATTCGTGCGGATGTGATTGCTGTGACAGTGCGCGTACTAATGTGCTACGCTCGGAAGTATTGTATTGTAGTGTTGTGAGGGGGGGCCCCCTCCCTTAATCAGCACGATACCCATCCTGTGTCTCCTTACATCCGTTCCGCGAATGCCTCGTAGGCATAAAGAGATCATCTAACCGTGCGACAGGAAGACGCAGTGAGAAATAAAGCAGTTATCATACAGACTCCGTCGGGTGTGGTTTTATTTTAAAATACCTTCCTTCTCGCCGTCACATTTGGCGATCCTGCCAGGATAACGAATCTAAGGACTGTGAGAAATCGGAGTGGATCTTCAAAGCAGGAGCCGATTTTAAAGCCAAGATTCAACGAAGAGAAGAGTTTATTAACGCCACCACTGTGGAAAACGGTTATCTAATTGGAAACCCAGGAAAATACCTCAAAGCGGGCTTTCCTGAAACAGTGAGGTGAGCAATCATTTTTATTTTTATAATATCGTGAACCTACACCCATCATCCCATTCTCACCTGACGACGAGATGGCCGAAAATTTTGATATAATAATGCAACAAATCGAGACGCTTGCTCGTAAAATCGACCAAGTGACAATAGCACAAACAAAATCCACTGAAATGTCTGACAAAAATTTTCAAACCCTGACGGAAAGACTGTCAGCGCTGGAAAAAAGTACAATAAAACGGAAAGAGGAAATCCATAATTTATCTCAAATAGTAGGAAAAATGATAACCGATGATGATACGACCGAGGTTCCGTCGGACGATGAAATTCAAGTGACATGCGAGTCATCAGCTGCGGCGCCGTCTCGACCATCTGTCTCGCGACGAGAATCACAAGAACCTCGACGTTTGCCGACGGAACTCGAGCACCGCTCCGCCCAAGAGCATAGTGCGCCGCTTTATGCACCTAAGGATTTGATTAAAATTTTAAAACCATTGAGAGGAAGAGATGACATTGGGGTGGAAGACTTCATTAAGACAGTGAAAAAAATACGAAGTAAGTGCAATGATCAAGAAATCCTGTTAGATTTGATACTATCTACCAAAATTGAAGACCAAGCAGAAAGAAACATCAGACATCTAGCTATTAACACGTACGACGAGTTATTCAGTGCTCTTCGTACCTATGTTGCTCCACCAGTCACAATATCTAGTTGCAGACAAAAACTTCAAAGTATGCGTCAAGGTATTACCGAATCCGTTCAATCCTATAACACACGATTCCGCGCACAAATGAACGAATTATATTACGCTATTCAAAACACTCACACTAATCCGACACAGCGAAAGGTCGCACTTAAAATTGAGGAGGAAATGGTCGTTCCATTATATGTGCAACATTTGAGAGGTGAAATTGGCAAAATGGTATTTTCACGAGATCCGAAGACGTTTATGGAAGCGCTAACACTCGCCATGGAAACGGAAGTTTGGTTAAAAGAAACCAGTTTCGACCGATCACGATCAAAGCCGTATATCACTGAAAACAAACAACATCCAATTGCCACGAACAATGCACCACCAAGACAGAGTATTACGCGACAAAATCAAAATCCACAAATTTCAAAATCGTTGCCAAAATGTGACAATTGTCAGAAACTGGGTCATACGACTGACAAATGTTTCATGAAACGAAATTTTTACTCAACCAGTCAAGGAAAATTACCACCTCGAACGAATGCAATAGAAGTATCGAATCAGGAAGCGAAGAACACGAGCGAACAAGAATTTCCACAGTGTCAGGACGACTCCGACACATACGAGGACAACTTGGAGGAATGCGCGAACGCGGACAGCTACTCCTGGACACGGGCGCAGGAATAAATCTGATGAAGGAAAATTTTATTTGCGATAAGACGAAACGGGTTGATACGGACAAATCTTTTTACATGGGCAACGACAAACATACTTCAAAACAAAAGGTAACGCTTTACTCATTAGGCAAATATCACGAATTTTATATAATACCAGAAAGTTTCCCATTAAAGGAAGATGGAATTTTAGGATTGCCATATCTCGAGAAATACGATTTTACAATTGATAATCGCTCCCTTTGTTTAAACGAATATAGATTGCCACTCTTTGACGAAATTGAAATACCGCCTAAAAGTATATTTTATGATAACGAACGTAAAATAAATTTTATTAATACCGAAAACGAGACGATACGATTGAACAACATTGAAGTAACGGACGTTGACACAGATATTTCCGATAGATTTCTAAAACTTCGTGAAAAGATCAGACTACAAGGTATCGAACCGGCACTCCGCGAATCTATTGAAAAAATAATTTTTAGTTATTCAGACGTATTTGCTTTGGAAAACGAACCGATACCTTCGACAGATTTAACACAACATTCGATCATACTAAAAGAAAAGAGAATTATCAATACGAAATCGTATAAACCCCCGGAATGTCACAAACAAGAAATTCATAATCAAATGAAGGAAATGTTAGATAAAAATATTATCGAAGAATCAGATAGTCCATACAATTCACCTCTTTGGGTGGTACCTAAGAAAGCTGATGCATCAGGCAAGCGAAAGTGGCGAGTTGTGATAGACTTTCGAAAATTGAATGAATTAACCGACCAGGACGCGTATCCGATCCCTTCAATCGAAGATATCCTTGATCATCTTGGACAAGCTAAATTTTTTACTGCCCTTGACCTTAGTTCCGGATTTCATCAAATTGTTATGCACCCTGATTCTAAACAATATACTGCATTTTCGACACCAGATGGACATTTCCAATACAACCGAATGCCATTTGGTCTAAAAAACGCGCCAGCCACGTTCCAGCGCATGATGGACAGAGCTATGTTAGGGTTAAACGGTAAAATTTGCTTTATATATTTGGATGATATAATAATTTTCGGACGGACTATCGAGGAACATAATAAAAATCTGGCTGCCGTACTCCAAAGACTCCGCGAGACAAATTTGAAACTACAGCCGGACAAGTGCGAGTTTTTGCGACCGGAACTCGAATATTTAGGACATATCGTTACTTCGGATGGAATAAAACCAAATTACGATCGCGTAGAAAAGGTTAAAAATTTTCGTACCCCGAGCAAGGTAAAAGACGTTCGATCGTTTTTAGGTATCGCCGGATATTATCGTAAATTTATAGATAATTTTGCAAAAATTAGTAAACCACTCACGGACCTTTTAAAGAAAGAAAGCGAATTCAATTGGACACCCGCGTGCCAAAGTGCATTCGAACATTTGAAACATAAATTAATCACACACCCCGTATTGAAATACCCTGACTTTAACAAAAATTTTGTACTAACAACTGACGCATCCAACGAAGTTCTTGGTGCTGTACTTTCGCAAGAAGGAAACCCATGTTATTATATTTCACGCACGCTAAATTCGGCAGAGAGAAATTATACGACTACGGAAAAGGAATTGTTGGCCATAGTTTGGGCTACGAAAAGGCTTCGACAGTATCTGTTAGGTCGACGGTTTATTATACAGACAGACCACAAGGCATTAAAATGGTTACTCAGTGTGAAAGATCCTTCATCTCGGTTATTACGATGGCGTCTAAGACTTGAAGAATACGACTACGAAGTTGAATACAAGAAGGGTTCAGATAACAGCGCAGCTGACGGACTAAGTCGATTATTTAACACCACTGACACTGAGACCGTAAGCTGTGACAGTGATAATGACCCCTCAGACGAAATTAAAGAATCAGCGAAAGATAGACTGATTAGTGGTTATTCGAACTATTTGAACAAAAATACTAAAGAACATAGACTTGTTGAAAAACCATATGCAGACAATAGAGACTGGTATAATTTGACACGGACCGAGTTAGGAATCCTAGACAAAGTAGAATGGTTAGACCACCTTAATAATATTGTTAATATCCATGTTCAAAATCAAAAACCCCTAAAAATTCGACTTATCGAACCGTTTACACCGATCGAACAACAGACGTTAATTAGCATATTACAATTCTTGACTACTCAACACAGCCTAGAAATATTTTTTACCGCGAACCCCACGACTATCGAGCCAACTGAGAAACAAAAAGAACAAATCCTACATGAAGCGCACAACTCAGACTTCTCGGGACATTTAGGCAGAAACAAGATGATAAAACGTATCAAGGAAAAAACCAATTGGAAGGGATTGGAACAGGACGTTATGGATAAAATAAAAAAATGTGAGACATGTCAAACAGAAAAATTAAATAGAATACGTGGCAAAGAATTAGCAGTAGCTCCCGACATACCAACTGAAACAAATGAACGAATAGCTATGGATATTTTCGGACCACTACCGATAACTAAATGCAGCAACCAATATATTCTCTCAGTCTTAGATACCTTTAGCAAATATTTGATTTTAATACCATTGGAACGAAGTAACGCGGAAACAATTATCGAAAAACTTTTGCGACATTACATTTATATATTCGGTTCCCCAAAACATATTCTAACAGACCAAGGCGCGAATTTTATATGTGAACTAATGAGAAATTTCGAGGACACATTCAAAATTAAACACATTCGGACAACTGCGTTTCACCCGCAAACTAACGGAAGCTTAGAGCGAACACATACTACGGTACGGGACCTTATACGAACTTCGATACGTGACAAACGAAATGAGTGGGATGAAAATCTTAACATTATTTGTATGGCATATAACTCAGCGGTACATGAAGCAACCGGATATACGCCTTTTGAATTAACATTTGGACATAAGGCTAACCTACCATCAATAATAGCGAATACCCCAGCATTAAAACGTGATGATCTGATTAAGTTGTGGAAAGACAGATATAATTACTATACGGTTAGAGCGAAGATTAATTTAGAAAAAGCAAGACAGAAATATATGGATTACCAAAATAAAAATATAATAAAGATTCAGAGTATATTCAAAACTGGAGACAAGGTATACTTGCACAATGAGACTAAACGTAACAAACTTGATCCCGAATGGACTGGGCCGTATCCTATCCTTAGTTGTTCCCCTCCCACGTACGAAATTCAATTACAAAATGATAAAAGTAAAAGAGTTCATGGTAATCGACTAAAACCATGCTACATTTCAGGATGATTCTGTTATTACTTATCTCTGGGATTGGCATAACCACGGGCGAAATCAAATTCACCCCGCTAAATGATGCATCGGTTTTCATTGAAAAACAAGGTAAAGCGCACTTGTTTCACACTCATTGGAAACTTATCGTCATGGCAGATTGTAACGAACCCACGTTACGAATATCCGAAGTAGAATACATGTTAAAGGTTACTAAAAAAGCTTGTAGTGATGTATGTTTAGAAGCTAAGGAAATATTAATGTTAGAACATAAGTTATCAAAGGTAAAAGAAGAAAATATTAGGCTTAAGATATTCCTAGGTATTAGAAACAAGCGTGGATTATTAAATTTTGTCGGTTCGGTATCTAAAGATTTATTCGGCACGTTAGATGAAGACGATTTGAAGCTCATTAATCAAAATATGGATAAATTGTTCGAACAACAAAATGTGATGTCAAACGCGATTTTAAATCAAACGCATATAATTAAAACTTTATTGAAAGAAGCTAATTCCGATACCATGTTTAATTTACACCGAGAAAATTTTGTGTTATACCACAGTGCAATTGACAAAATCAACAATAATTCACGTAATATCTATATGAACTCGCAATTGATAGCTATATCCGTATTAATCACTGAAATCGAAAATGACGTCAGAAATTTCATGGACGCAATGACATTGGGACGATCCGGAATAGTTAATCCATCTATTGTAAAACCAAAGGAATTTGTGCAAGGATTAGAGGCGCTACAACATTCAGAATTCAAAAGGTATCCAATAGATTTGAAAGAAGAGAATTATCAAATTCTTATCAGTATTAGTAGTTTCACTATCTCAATAGTAAACCATAAAATAGCATACGTTTTCGAAATTCCTTTGATTGATGAGCAAGAATGGGAAATTAAACGATTATATCCTATCCCAACAACTCGCGATAATATTATATACACAATACCTGTCATACCTCACGACACAGCTCTTGAAACCAACTCGCAAATAATTCTCAGCTCCCAAAGGGAAATTGAAAAATGTAAACGATATAACAAACTACGAATTTGTAAGCAAAAATCGGCTAGTCACCCGATAAGCTCCAGTAAAGACTGCGAATCAGAAATATTGCAGTTGGCACCAGATATTTTAAAAATTTGCCCAATAGGCACGTATTATATGAGTGAAGAATTAACCTATATTGAATTAGAAAGCGGCAAATTCATTGTGATTCCCAGAGGCGAAGTTGAGATCCAAACACTTTGTAAAGAACATTCGACCATTACTATTAGAAAGGCACATATTGTAGAATCTGACGAATCCTGTATATTAACCAGTACAAGAAGTATAATTAAAATTGGAAAGGTTGACCGAGAATATACGTACGAAACGCGAATAAAATACATAGAGTTAAATCTTACGATGGAAGATAGCAAAATTTTGTCTAAGGAGCTCCCACACCTACCAATCAAAATTGAAAACGATTTCATAAAAACTTCATACCAAACATTGGATGATTTTGATACAAAATTATACCAGATCAAAAGCTCACGCAGAATAACTAGTCTAATGGAAAATGCTTGGAATATAATGAGTTATGTCGGAGTAGGACTGGGAACTCTTCTCCTTACATACATTTTATATAAATGCGGATTCTGTAAACTTTTTCCGAGATGTCCCAATCTGTGTCTTCAAATATTCTGTTCCAATCAAAATGATACCACGAATACCACTAAAATTGAACCACCAGGTTCTACTGCGCAGTATGAAATGTTACCAATACCATTCTCTCGCGACTTACCAGTCGTTACTGAAATCAAACTACCTGAACGAAGGAGATTACATTTTCGGACAAACAACCTAAGGGACTAGGTTGAATCTAACAATGGGAGAGTGTGAGGGGGGGCCCCCTCCCTTAATCAGCACGATACCCATCCTGTGTCTCCTTACATCCGTTCCGCGAATGCCTCGTAGGCATAAAGAGATCATCTAACCGTGCGACAGGAAGACGCAGTGAGAAATAAAGCAGTTATCATACAGACTCCGTCGGGTGTGGTTTTATTTTAAAATACCTTCCTTCTCGCCGTCACAGTGTAATTGCAGTGTATTTGTTAATGTGGTATCATAAGCTCCGTTTTGTGCAATTTATGCATTCGGTGCATTTATGTTACTTACTATTATATATTATATATTATATGCTGTATTATGTTATATTATATTATGTTATATTGTATTATGTTATAATATTGTATTATAGTATTGTTATTGTATTGTATTATACCATGATCATATTGTATTATTTTATTTATGTTATTAATGTTATATTACATCCAAGCTACGTTCAATCTACGTTCAATTGCGTTCAGCCTGCGTTCAATCTGTGACCATTTTAGGCATTGAATATATTATATGTTATATTATAATATTATTATTTTAGACCTTGGATTGTGTCCAGTTATTCAGCTATATTAGTTAGCTATGTTAGGCTATACTTAACCAGTATTCTGTATTAAATTGTATTGTTTTGCATTATTATTATATAACTTCCTAACTTTCTATTCCATTATATTATTATAATTGAGTAAGTAAATGTACAGAGTAATTAACAATGGCATATGGCATATCGAATTGCATTGAATTAAATTACTTGATACAAATTATTAATATGTGTCTGCTTTATTTTACCTGCTGTGATTATAGCTGTGGTTATATCTGTGATGATTATATATGCGATTATATTTGCGGTTATATTTATTTGACTTAGTTTAATGGGTCTTGTATTATGGAATTTAGAAGAGTCTATCTGGATTGGATGGATTAATGAGTTTATATCATATGCGTATATTGCGTTTATAATCCCTTTGCATATTTTAAGGGTGGGTTTGATTCTGATTCTGGTTTCTTGTTTCTTAGTTCTTAGCTCCATAGTTCCTCTTGTAGTATCATGCATTGTTTCAATGTTTTCGGGGGTTGTTTGGGCTCCCAGGCATTGTCAATTAATTGTAGACTATAAGATGTATCATATATCCTTTAGCAATTTAGATATGAATGAGGTGTAACGACATTGGTTTATTGGTTTATTGGTTTACTATTCGCCGTTCACTATTCACTATCCTTATTCTTTTCTTATTTTTATTCTTGGTCACTTGACATGTTTCAGTGACTTCTTCTTCAATTGAGTGTTACGTTTTACGTTCCATGTTCCTATAATATTATTCACTGCTCTTTTGTAGCTTTTCGTACCCCCCCCCCCTAGGATAATGTTTTGCATACTATGTTTAATTCAATTTTAGTGCAGCTGTGACAGTTGTGAATCTGTGTATTTTGAATACTTACGGTACTTTATGCAATCTTTTGTACATTAATTACCCTTTCTTAATTACAATTCTGATTCTGATTTTGATTCTGATTTGGAAAGTGTTAGTTCAGTATTGGTTAATACGGCTGGTGCTCAGGGAGGCATACGCTGCAGTAGTCCGTCCTGCATGATACAATGTCTTTATGGTTTTCTATACATACATATATGCGTTATGGTTCCTTAAATTCTTAAAATTTCTTGACCGTGGATCTCATATGACTTTCTTATAGAAGTGTCTGGCTTGGTTTAGCACCATCATTTAAACTGACTATGGTATGAGGAGTTTAATTAATTATCTACATCGGTATACTTATTAAATCTATTATATTTGGAATGTTTTCGTTACATATTATATATACACATATGTTCATAGTAATTTTGATCTATTGTAGTGTAGTTTAGTTTTCTTGTACCTTTATATTATGGTTTAGTAGTAATATGGTTGTATGTGGGGTTTATTATTGATTAGGTTTCACCACGCGCTGTATTGCATCGACTTACCTGTATCAGTAGTAATATTAATACCATACTTATCGGAGCGGTATTATAATCCAGTAACAATCTAATCTACTCAACTTATAACTATTTGAATTGTTTGATCTGCCTTATGGTTTATGACGATTTAGGTCTCATGTGCTCCCCATATTATATCAGGTGGGTATTCTATTCTCCTGTTATCCGTTAATTACACTCTACCTCCACTTCCATTGGCTGGCGTTCGGGCTTCCTGCAAATAGACTAGGAATATGTTACATTTTACATTTAATACTATGGTTAATTTCTGATGTTAACAGTTCTGTCTCTTCCTATTATTCTCATTATGAGGTATATGTTGCTACTTATCTTTATTGATGATTTGCTCGCAATAATTTCTAATTGTTTTTTATTGCCTTCATTTGATCATTGATTGTACTCGATCATGTTCGCTTGCCAACCACGTTGAGGTTGTGGTCGCGTAAATGTTCCTGCAAGTAAATTTAAGTAACTTAATAGTTTCAATGAATGGTTTCAATTATTAGTATTACATTACGCTCACCTATTTATTTTCTTCCCAGCTTACTTTCTGGTTATACCCTATATTCTATATTTTATACTGTACCTTATTTACCTTTACCTCTGATAATAATTAGTAGCATTCTATGTTATGTTATGTTTGCTTCTTTTCTCTCATGGCTGGCTTGCTATTTGCTATCTGTCTGGCGACTTTATTTTACTTTACGGTTCACATCCTTGGTTTATTTCATCTCAAATTTATGGTCTATCTTGAGTTTAATTTTATGTGATTATATTGTGCGCTAGTGTTGAATGTTAAATATTCCTCTTCTGCTATTTAGCTGCTCGGCTGTATGTATGTATGTTTGACGTTTTAGGTTTTGGAAGTTTTGTTGGACATTTGCTTATGTCCAGTTCACATATGCTCGCTTGCCTGCTTGCGTGCAATACTACTTATGTTTACTTCACAGTTTCTCACGTTCTCATATTGCATACTGTTTCTTTTACTGTTAACTATTCATTAACTGCTCTATTGCATTAGATGCATTAGATGCATATGTATATTTATTTCCCGTTGTATTTGTGATTTGATTTACCCAGTTTTAGTATGTTTAGTATGTTTAGTATGCTTATTATGACAGCTGTTATTGAATGTATGGGCTCCTCTATTCTATTCATGGGCTTCATGTGCTTATTAATTCCTATTCATTATTCATTATTTATTTATTCATTCACTCATTCATTTATTCATTTATTTATTCATTTATTCTTTACTCATTATTTATTCATTATTTATCGTTGCATATTTGGGGCATTCGAAGCGCTACTCTAAGCGCTATGCTTGTCATGAGCGTGTGTGTGTGTGTGTGTGTAAAGTATGTATGGGACAGGTCATCGAGGATTGCAGCCTACCTAGATGTGGCACAGTCAACCGGGGAAAGGACTCGCCCCGGGCCCTGGCTGTGCTGAAGAGCAAGCCCTGTTAAAACAGGTGAACACATGGCGCGATCACCCGGAATGGGCTTACTTCCGTTCCTGGTCGTGGCCGAAGAAAAATCCTGTGCCTTACCGTACAGGTTGAAAATGTCCTACCGCTGGATCGTAGGTGCAACGGCGTGGATCCGCAGATGCCCCATGTGTCTAGTGCATGGCGTTTTTGCGGGCAGCCGCAATAACGCGAAATGCGTTGAAGTGCCGAAGCGTCGTTGTGGCTATACGCTGGTATTCCTTTATGAATTCTAACGAGTGAAAAGGTGCTGGCGGCCCACGTTATGGGAGAGGTTTTAGTGGGTAGTATGTCCAGCCTCGGGAGTGCCCACTCTGGGCTGCTCGTCTAGGTCGCCCCTTCAGGGCTGAGGCCTACTCTTGGGCTAAACTCAACCCTTAAGGGTTGGGTTGCCAGGTTGCCCCTTTCTGGCGTTGCCTCTTTGGTTTTGCCCTTACCTCACGGGCGCCAGGCTGCCCCTTCCGGGCGGACATGAGTCCCACACTGCCCGGGTCCCCTCTAGCCGAATAGACGAAAAGGGGAACCAACCCGCGCGTGCGCAAACGCATTTCCTCTTCCAACTGAACCAAAAAAAAGAAAAAAAGAAAAGGTCTCAGGGGAACTCACGGACCTGGCCAAGTGTACTGGCTGGGCGGGGAGGTGATACCCCGACGTGGCGCGTCCCCAGGTGGCGGATAGGGGAATGCTCGCCATGCACTTTTCGGAGTGCATGGAGGGTAGGAGTGAAATAAAATAGCTCCCGCGGACCAAACACCAAGGGATGGAAAACCCATCAAAACCTCCCCTGTGACTGGGGGATAGGATACAGACACGGTAACTCCTGCCTGTCGTACGAGGCGACTGAAAGGGGGACGTTTGCTGCTGTCGAAGTAGCCTCGCAGATGACCCGGGGCGATGCCGGTGGGATCTACGGATCCTGGCAGGGCCTCCCTTGCCGGTAAGGCCCGGGTCGGAGAAGCGAAAAGGTGGTTGCAGCGTCGCTCAGTTCTCCAGGGGCCAGGCTGCGTGGCGGTCGGGTGCGTGTAGCGAACCCGGAGTGCCCAAGCAATTACACCGTAACCCAGTGGTCACGTTTCGCTGGAACGTGGGGCTTGCCTTCATTGGCCGGCCCGCGAGGATGACAACCTCTATAACAAATCTCTAGCCCCAAGCTGCGGTACGCGGTGATGAGGGCGCCCCTGGAGTCAGCGCCAGGGGTGGCTGATGGGTGCATCAGTCTCTAGTGGCCAATCCCGGGGTATCTGGCGACCCCCCGGGTGTACTAGCCTTACCCGGGTAAGGCGGCTCTGCCCGGGTGGACCCACAGACCGACCCACTCGTGGGAACACTATGGATGACTTGAAACTAAAAACGCCAACAACAATAACAAACACTGGACGGGACGTACCCACGACGACTGCGGCTGTTCAACAGGACGCGAGACGGGAAACGGGCGCGGAGGATATGGCGCAGCCCAGCACTAGCAGGGTAACGGATGCGCGCCGGCTATCCGTCCGATTAACTAGGGCGGATGGGGAGTGGGCTCCCCTGAGGCCGGTACGAGGAGGGGCCGGAGTTTCCCCGGCAGCCTCTGATGCCCCCGCATCCAGAGAGAGTGAGGTGGACTTGGACTCGGACGAGTCACTCTCCTCGGCAGTATCTCTGGAGGCACGGCGCACGACCAAGAGGGGTCGCCCGCCGACCACGGGCCAGTACGTGTGACTCGCGGCGGCTAAGCAGAGAGTCCTGGATCTCCAGCGCCGGGAACTTGACCTGCTGGAGGAGAGCAGGGTGCTCGATCCTAACGAGGACCCTCTAGAACCGAGTCGGGGTAGCAGGTCCCTCCCGGACCCTGAGGACCTGGCGGAGGAACTAAAGTCCCCACGCGCGACCTTATTGCGCAGTCTTTGGAGTTCTGTCGCGACATCGACAAGGTCGCGGGCATCTCCAAGGGGCTGAAAGGGACATTTGTTCGCAAGCTGAGGATGGCCTCCCGCTACCTTAAGGCCATCCACACGAAAGCAGGAATAAGGGCTGCACCTGCCAGCGCCGATAATGTAGATATACTAATAATGATATTGTTATTAAATGTATATTACATATCTAATTCAGATATGGCAATAATGATATTGTTATTAAATGTATATTACACACCTAATGCACATATAGTAATAATGGTATTGTTATACAATGTATATTACATATCTGATGCTGATATAGTAATAATGATATTGTTATTAAATGTATATTACATATCTAATGCAGATATAGTAGTAATGATATTGTTACTAAATATACATTGATCTGTAGGAAAGTATCAGTATATTACATTATATCTAATGTGGATATAGTAATAATTAAATTTAATTGACATTAAATGTACATTGATCTGCAGTAATCAATCAGTATATTAGATTATATCTAATGTAGATATACTAATAATGATATTGTTATTCATTGTATATTACATATCCAATGCAGATATCGCACTAATGATATTGTTATTAAATGAATATTACATATGTAACGCAGATACAGTATTAATGATATTCTTATTAAATGTTCTATGATCTGTATGAAGGTATCAAGATATTACATTGCATCTAAGGAAGATATAGTAATAATGATATTGTTATTAAATGTATATTACATATCTAATGCAAACACATAGTAATAATGATATTGTTATTAAATGTACATTGATCTGTATGAAGTAATCAGTATATTACATTATTTCTAACGTAGATATAGTAATAATTATATTGTTATTAAATGTACGTTACAAATCTAATGCAGATAGAGTAATAATGAGATTGTTATTAAATGTATATTACATATCTAATGCAGATACAGTAATAATGATATTGTTATTAAATGTATATTACATGTCTAATGAATATATAGGAATAATGATATTGTTGCTAAATGTATATTACATATCATTTCAAAGTTCCGACGCCGTACCAACATTATAAGGAAGAAGAAACACCGGAAACACGACGTCGAAATGCCGCGTAACACGCACATCACGTTTTCGTTATTCAACAATAAATTAACACAATATTTAATCAAAAAACGAAACAATAGCACTTCCGAACACATAATAAAAATGATTTTGCCAAAAAACGCGAATAACTAAGCCGCTATCCACCGCGTTGAAAATCTAACCACGGAGCGACCACGAAACACGTCCGCTCTCCTGGACGCGTCGAGCGGGAATCCAACCATTTTTTTTTTCGTGGGGTAATCTTACATAAGACCCCCCGCCACCCGTGGGGGAGGACAGCGGGGGAGTGTAAGATTCCTACTGACTAAATCCCCACGGCGACCTTCTCTGGCGTATGGAAGAGGCTCCGGGAACTGATTACTATAACTCCGGAGTCTCCCCCGCCGTGCGCTGAAAGCGCCCCGCACCGGAGGAGTAACAACTCCCCCAGCCGGCACCAGGGGTCGCACACGGTGCCGGCTCCATCGCGGGGGAACTGCGTGCAATGGCGGCCGGGCCCCCCAGCCCGTACCGCCTGCAGTCCCCGCGCCTCGATCTCCTCACAGGCTATGGGGAGGAGCAACCCCCCGCCG
This sequence comes from Osmia bicornis bicornis, assembly GCF_907164935.1. Taxonomy (NCBI): domain Eukaryota; kingdom Metazoa; phylum Arthropoda; class Insecta; order Hymenoptera; family Megachilidae; genus Osmia; species Osmia bicornis. The sequence goes on from NC_060218.1 coordinate 12,759,317, forward strand.
GCCCGCGAGGAAGGTAGGGCGCTGTCCTTCGCTCCGCCGGCTTCCGGTGCCGGCTACACCCCGGGTCCGCGTGCAATGGCGCCCAAACAGGGCGCCTGTGGCCCGCCCAGTCGTCCCCCCTTGGGCTGCGGTGACCCGTGGCCGGGCACCCTCCAGGGGGACTCCCTCGGCTCCGCTGCACCCTCCCTGCGGGTGCCAGCGCCACTCCCAGCGTGGGAGGGAGACGCCACTCCCGCCCGGAGTCACCCGGCCCCCCAGAGGCGGACGGAGATTGTGAACGGGTACACCACCCGCTCGCCCCTGGGTCCGACCGGGGTCCGGGCTCGATTCGTCCGGGGCGGGAGGGTACACCGCGACCCCTCCCACCCTCACAAGAAACACCTCCCCTAAAATCTCCCCAGGAGAAGGGGCCGCGTGTCCTCCCGCTACACTACCCCGTCCCGCATCCGTCGCGCCGGGGGGGGGGCAAATAGCGAAAGCCGCCATCGCCCCCCCCCCCCCGCACCCCTTAGGGCGGCGGATCCCTGCGACGTCGTCGCGTCCCATGTGCACGACCTCTCCGAGCAGGATCGTACCTTTCACGATCCCGCTCGGACCTCTCCTTGAGGGCCATGACCTCCTCGCAGAAGGTGGTCACGCCCCTCCATTCTGTCTCGCCGGCAAGCATCTGTCTCACGACGCCTGCCGGCGAGAGATCCTCCCCTATTTCTGCCGTCAGGGCGTGGCGGGCCACCGCAAACACCGGGCACTCCGCCAGCCTGTGCTGTGCGGCGTCCCGCGCCGCCCCGCAGAGCCAACAGTGGGGGGTCCATTCCCTGTTCCTCCGGCACAGGAACTCCCCGAACACCCCGTGTCCGGTGAGCACCTGCGTGACCCGGAACGGCAGGGCGCCGTGGCCGCGGTCCCGCCACTCCGATGTCATCGGGAGGACCGCCCCGACGGCGCGGATTCCGTCGGCAGCCCCCTCTGTTAGGGATCTCTGCCACCTATCCGCCGCGACCAGTCGGGCCTGGCTCCGGTGTTCCTCGACCGTCGGCCCCGGCGGGTCCTCCCCGGCCTGGCGGAGGGCTCGCGAATACCAGTAGCCCCGCACAACCCTGATGGCCAGCCGGCGCTCCACCCGCCGCAGTAGAGTGCAGCTGTGCCTACTGACCGCCAGATCGCCGGCCCATATCGGAGACCCGTATAGGGCTATGGACCGGTCGGTTCCCACGTATAGGCGGCGAACCCTCACTCACGGCCCCCCGAGGTTGGGCAACAGGCGGCCAAGATTGGTCGCCACCTGTACCAATCGGTGGAGCCAGGCGGTCGAAGTGAACATCGAACCGCCAGTGGCTGTCGAGATACAGACAGAGGTATCGAAGACCCCGGCCGATCACGATCCGGCACCCGTCGACTTCGAGCCAGAGCTGAGCCGGAGGAGCTACCCCACGCCGAGGCTCGAAGAACCACATGGCCTCGGTCTTGTGAGGAGCGAGCGCCAGACCCAGCGCCCGGATCGCTCTTCGCACGATGGCGACCCCTACCTCGGCACGGCGGCAGGTCCTTAACCAGTCCCGCCCGGTGGCCAGCAGGTAGTAGTCATCTGCGAATACCGTGGCCCACACCCCGGGCGGGAGGATCACCCGCAGCGCCGCGGTGTACTCCACGTTCCATAAGGGGGGGCCCAATTTGGACCCCTGGGGCACTCCGCAGTCGACCGCACTCCAGTGCAGCGTACCGTCCCGGCCCGTGTACAGTATCCACCTGCCATCCAGGAAGGCCCCGATGATCCTCTGCAGATACGGGGGGACGTTGTAGTGAACCAGCGCCCCCCGTATGGTCCCATGGGGCAGGGTGTTGAACGCGTTTGTAACGTCCAAGGAGATGCTCAGCGCCACCCCACCCCGGAACGTAGCCGACTCGGCGAGGCTGCGCACCCGCTTGATAGAGTCGATGGTGCTGCGACCCTCGCGAAACCCGAACTGGATGTCGGCCAGATCGGGGCCAACGCTCGACAGGTGGTGGACGAGGCGTTTTGCGATGACGCGCTCGAAGAGCTTTCCCACCTCGTCCAACAGCACAATGGGCCGATACGCAGAGGGAGAATCTGCGGGCCGTCCGTCCTTTCGGAGGAGGACCAGCCGCCCCTCCTTCCAAATCGAGGGGAACACCCCCTGCTCCAAAGCGGCGCGGTAGAGGCGGCACAGCCTCGGACCTAGGATGCCGGACGCGATAACCCAGGCGCGGCCCGGGATGCCGTCCGGGCCCGGGGCGGTGTCCTTGGCCCCGAGCCTTTTGACGGCATCATCCAGCTCCTCCTCTGTGACCCCCAGGCCGGCGGACCAGGCGACGGGCTCCGCCGGCCCTTGCTGGTGGCGCGGGTGCGGCGTTCCCCCGGAACGGGGGAAGAGGGTGTCTATTACCCGCGTCAGCAGCTGGGAGTCCAGGCTCTCATACCTTCCGGTATGGGCCCGCCCACGAGTCCTCGTCCAGAGAGCCCTGGAGCTCCTCCCACGCCTGGGATTTCGCGTCCCTGATGGCCTGCCTCAGGACTACCACGAAGACCTGGTATGTGCCCCTCAGCAGATCCTCCCTCGCCGGGTCGCGGACTAGAGCCCTTCGGGCGCGCTGCCGCTGGCGTCGGGCGTGCGGACACTCGGATCGGAGATCCGCAATGTCGCCCGACCACCAGTACACCGCCCTCCGTGGGGCAGGCGCGGGGCCAGGGGCATGGCGGTGTCGCATATTGCGGTCATCGCCTCCCGGAACCACTTGGCCTCCCCCTCAACGTCCATGACCGGCCCGGCCGGAAGAGCTGGCCAGGCCACGGCAAGGGCTGCGGCCATCAGCATGTCCTTGTCCAGCCTCCTCAGCACCCAGCGACGCAGTGGCGGGCCACGCGCCGGCCAGAGGCCGGCGGGGAGGGAGTAGCCGAAGGTGATGTATAGATGATTACTCAGCGTCTCCCACTCCGCCATCCTCCAATTTTGCACCATGCTCCCGGCCACAGGGGACGCCCAGCCCAGATCCACAATGGATTCCCCGTGAGCCCGAACGCAGGTGCTGGTGGAGCCCCTGTTCAGGAGTAGGAGCCCCGCGCCAGCCGCCCAGAGCAGTACCACCCCTCCTCTCGCGTCGGTCCTCGGGGATCCCCAGGCCTCGGCCATGGAGTTGAAATCCTCGAGGACCAACGTCGGCCGGGTGTGGGAGCTAACCACAACGCTCCCCACCCGGTCCAGGAACTCCTCGAACCGCTGCAGGGACCAGCCGGGCGGCGCGTACACGCCCACCACTGCTACGCCCCCCCAGTCAACGGCCACGAAACCCCGCCCCCGTGCTAAGACACCGGCGGGCGGGGGGATGTGCGGACCCCCCAGGACGATGGCGACGGAGCCCGCCGCGTCGCCGAACCAGTTTGGTCGGTCCAGTACGCGGTACGGCTCCAATACCACCGCAACCTCAATCTGCCACTCGGCCAGGGTTTGTAACAAAAGGTCGTGCGCCCCGGCCGAGTGGTTGATGTTGGCCTGCAGGAAAGGACCCTTAGGCCCCATTGAGCGTCGGCTCCACCGCTGCCTCCACAGCTGCTCGTGCGTTGCGGGGCCCGCTACCCCAGTGGGCGATGCAGCCGGGGACTGCTTCGCGCTCGTCTTTTTGACAGACTTCTTCCGCCCTTTCTTCGTGGAGACCGACGGGCATCCTCTGGTCCCCATCCTGTGCCCCGCGGGCCGCCCTAAATCGGTGCACAGGGGGCACCGCGGCGGGGACGTACAGCCACTGGCTCGATGGTCCAGATCGCCGCAGTTGAAGCAGCGATCCGAACGATCGACCCCGCAGGGACACCGCTGCCTGACATGTCCAGTCTCCAGGCAGCGGTAGCACTGCAGGGGGCAAGCCGCCAGGACCTCGACCCGTGCTGAGGACCAGCCGACCCTCAGCCTCCCCGCGTCGACAACCTTGTTGGCTGCGGTGAGGGGGCACCTCACCCAGGCCCTCCCCAGGCCACGGGGTGGGGCGCGAATCTCCCCGACCTTGACCTTCTCCGCGGTGCAGGCTCCTCCGGTTGCCACCGCCGCTGCTACATCCTCCCGGGTGACCGAATCGTCGAGCCCGATGAGGCGGATCTCGCCCATCTTAACTGGGCACGCCACCCTTACCTCATCGGACCCGCGGAACACAGTTTGGAGGCGGCTAGCCAGGGCCGCCGCCTTTGCCGCCCTCTCCGTCCCGGCGATCTCCAGGACGAGACCGCCGGTGGCCGCGCGCCTGGGCCGGAGATCGGTGATGCCGATCTCCGCGAGGTCGACCTCCTGCCTGGCCCTGATCATGGCCTCACAGCAGGTGGCCTTCGCCCCGGGCGCGACCGTTAGCGTAACCGCCGAGGTTTTGGGGGGGCGGGCGAGGCGGGGCTCCTTTGTGGCCTCCTTTGTCGCCTTGCCCCCCGCGGTTCCCTCCTTTCGTGCGGCCGGGGGATTTGTCGTCCCGGCCGTCGTCCTCCTCCCCGCCTTCTTCGCCGCCTCTGCCTTCTTGGCTTTGCGGCCTACCACCTTGGACCACGCATCGGTCTCGTGGCGGTGGTCCTCCTGGATTTTTGCCATCCTGTCGGCAACGAACGAGCCGGAGGGGGCCGTAGGGCGGGAAGGCGCGCGTGTCCCAACCGCCCCCGAACCCTTTTTCTGGGGCTGCGGAGTTCCCCCGGATGTCGTGGGATCCCCGCGCTGTTGCCTCTGCCCCTTCCCCTGCCGTCCAGAGGTGGCAGGAGGGGGGCACCCGGCGGTGGGTGGGGCCGAGCCCGATCCCCGACAAGTTCCCGCCGGAGGTCGGCCACGCTTCGCGGGACGAGGGCAGCGATGCCATCCATGAGCGCGGCCGTCCCCGACGCCCCGCCCCCCCCCCCTTGGCGGCCGGGGCCTCCTACTCGGTGGGGTCGTCCACGGGTCGCCCCCCTCCAGTCGCGGCAGGCGACGGCGAACGCACCGGGGCGGGGTCCTCCGTCTCCTCCAACTTGGTAGCCCTCCGACAGCTCCTCTTCGGCCGGGCCTCCTGCTCCAGCGGGGACGCCGGCCGCGACGCCTTCCTGGAGCCAGTGGCGGCCGGGGCTTCTACCGCCGGGCCCCTCTCGCGCAGAGCCTCCAGCTCCCGCCGCAACGTCGCAATCTCCTCCCTTGTGACGCTATTTTGGCGTCGCGGAGCTGTAATTGGGCCCTGAGCTCCTCCGTTTCGTGGTCGTCGCGGAGCCGCGCGTCTCTCAGCCCCAGCTCGTTTACGACCGCCTTCACGTCGCGGGATGCCTCCCTGAGGGCACGGACACACGTGCCCTTCAGGTTTTTGGAGCACCCCGCCACCTTCTCGACCTTTACGGCGCCCTCCATGGCGCGCGCCACAAGGTCTGGCGAGGGGAGGTGGCGCACCTCCCGGGCAATTTCCTCCGCCTCTCTCAGCTTCAGGAACGACCGGCTTGGCTGGCGGGGGGCCGCGCCGACGTCCAGTAGCTCCCTAGTTGCCTGGAGCTCCATCTCCCCCGCTGTAGGCGCAGGAATTCTTCTTTCTTCGCGGCAAGGGCCACGTAACCCCCCGATGTATGGGGGCGTCCCCTCTTTGCCGCAGCCGAGGTAGTGGGGGTCGTGGGCGGCACCGAGATCACCGACCCATCCCACTCCTCCTCGCTGTCAACCGGCTGTCGCCAGAATCCCCTATCAGAGACAGCAGAAGAAGCCCTGCTGCCCCTGGTGGATCCCGCCGACATGGGTCGCGCCCTTCTGGCCCGAGCGGGAGCCGCGGCACTACTGGGCGCCGGCCGCGCCGTCTCCTCATCCCTCGCCGACCTGACCGTGTCAGGTTCCCTTGCCTGGTTTGTCATCGTTTCGTCCCGTCCTGCGTTTTGTTTTAGGTTTGTAGAATTTTCCAGGTTCGTCCCAAGAGTAGGTCAGATCCTAGGTCCGCCCAGGCAGAGCCGCCTTACCTGGGTAAGGCAGATACACCCGGGGGGTCGCCAGGTACCCCGGGGTTGGTCGCTAGCGACTGGTGCCCCCACCAGCAACCCCTGGTGCTAACTCCAGGGGCACCCTCCTCACCGCGTGCCGCAGCTTGGGGCTAGGGACTTTTGAAGAGATTGTCATCCCTGCCGGCCGGCCGGTTAAGGCAAGCCTACCGTTCCAGCGAAACGTGACCACTGGATTACGGTATAATTGCTAGGGCACTCCGGGTTCGCTACCCGCACCAGACTGCCTCGCAGTCTGGCCCCTGGAGAACTCAACGACGCCGCTGCAACCTTCATCGCCTTTCAGCCCTGGACCTTACCGGCATGGTAGTACCTTCCAGAGTCCAAAGGCCGTAGCCCAAGGACCCCGCCGGTATCGCCCCAAGTTCTCATTGAGGCCGTTCCAGCGGCAGCGATCGTCCCCGTTTCAGTCGCCTTGTACGACAGGCAGGGGTTACCTTGTCTGTATTCTATCCCGCAGTCACAGGGGAGATTTTAATGGGCTTTCCTTCCGTTGGTGTTTGGTTCGCGGGAGCTATCGCTCCTACCCTCCATGCGCTCCGAAAAGTGCATGGCGAGCATTCCCCTATCCGCCACCTGGGGTATCACCACCCAGCCTATCCTGGATAACCAGGTAGGTCCGTGGAGCGGGAATCCAACCTAACCTAACATTTTTTTTTTTTACGCGGGGGAAATCTTCGAAAGACGCCCCCAGCCCCCCTGGGGCGGAGCCGAGGGTAGTGCCGGATTTTTACCGGCTAAAACCCCCACGGTGGCCTACGCTGGGTGTTGGGGAAGGCCCCGGGACCTCTGACGAACAACACCGGGGCCCAAACACCGATGGCGCGTTGACGCCGCCTTGCTCGGGGGCTATACCCGATGACGGCACTCCTCGGGCGGCGTGCAATAGGGACCGAGGCCCCAGCCCCGGCTCCCTGCGGCCCTGCGGCTCCGCATAAGTTTCGCGGGCCGCGCGATCGGTGTTGGGAGAGGGACGTTCGCCCCTCCCCGGTGCTCCTATTCCGTGGGGTGACTGGTGTCCCCCCATAGAACTCCTCTTCAGGGGGAGCGGGTGCTACCCCCTCCTCTTCTCTTCGTTGGGGGCGGTGGGCCTGGTATGTAACATCTTCACGGCCAACCGCCCCATCTCCCTCAGGTGACGCCGTCAGGGGGTCTCCCCCGACGACGCCCCCTCGTTCTTCTGCGGATGGGGTCGGTTCTGTCCCGACCCTGCTCCGTTTCCTCCTTCAGGGCGATGACCGTCTCGCAGTAATCGGTCACAGCCCTCCACTGATTCTCGCCGGCGAGCATCTCTTTGACAAGTGCCGCCGGCGAGAGATCACCACCAACTTCGCACCGCAGGGCGTGACGGGCCCGCGCAAACGCTGGACAGGGCTCCAGGGTATGTTGCGCGGTGTCCCGCCCCGCCCCGCAGTGATGGCATGCTGCCGTCCCCTCCGCCCGGATCCTGTGCAGGAACTCACCGAAACAACCGTGTCCGGTGAGCACCTGTGTGGTCCTAAACGTGAGCCTTCCGTGGCCGCGGTCCCTCCATTTCTTGAGCACTGGAAGGACCGCCCCGGCTACGCGCTGGGCGGTGGCGCCGCTCTCGACAAGCTCGCGTCGCCACCGACCCAGGGCTCTCCGCCGGGCCTGGCGCCTAATACTAGCATCAACTTCGATCATCTCTTCTAACGGGATCCCGTCCAGACGAAGGGCACGCAGACGCCAGAAGACTTTGGCGTCACCCTCTGCCTGGAACTTGAAGGGGACAACCCCGGCCAGGGTCATCGCCGCCTCGTAGCGGACCGTGCGGTAACCTCTGTTTACCCTGATGGTTATCCGCCTCCGAGCCCGGCGCAGCAGTTGCTGGCTGCTGGGGGATTTTTCTTGCCCCCCTTCTTCGACTTCGCAGACGTGGTCCTTGATGCCTGTTCCTTGGAGGCTGTTCCTGCCCCTTCAACGGCACTCTTCTTCTTCCGCTGGGAGGAGGAGGGGGCACATCCTTTTGCCCCCAATCGATGCCCCGCGGGCCGCCCCAGGTCCGCACAGAGGGGGCACCGAGGTTGGGCGCTACACTTGCTGGCCATGTGGTCCGACTCTCCGCACGCATAGCAGCGGTCGGACCTATCAGCTTCGCAAATGCATCGCTGCCTAACATGCCGTCTTTCCAGACAGCGATAGCACTGCAATGGCCGCGGTGGCAGCGCCTGTATTCTGGCCGAGGACCACCCGACCAGAACCCTCCCAGAGACGGATAACTTTTTGAGTGCCACTAGAGGGCATCTCGCCCTGACAGTCCCCATCCATTGGGGGGAGGTGCGAATCTCCCCCATTTTAATTCCTTCAGCGTAGCAACCCCCCGCAGCGGCCAATGCGGCCGCCACATCCACCGGGGTGACCGAGTCGTCGAGACCGGTCACCCTCACCTCGCCCATTTTTATGGGGCGGGCAACCCTGACCTCAGTGCCGCTAAACACCTGGCGGAGTCGGTCAGCCAACTTGGCCGCTTTGTCCGTCCTGTCCTCCCCAGGTATCTCGAAGACCAAGCTGCCGGTCCGAGCTCTACTGGGCATCAACGCCGCGATGCCCAGCTCCTCCAACTTGACACGCTCCCGGGCCATGAGCATAGCCTCGGCGTATGAGACCTTAGCCTCGGGAGCTAGGTTGATGTTGACCGCCGCTGTACGAGGAGGGCGGGGGTCTTCTGCCCGGCAGATTGGGCCCCTTGCCCCTTGATCGCCGGTGCGGCCCCTCTCTTCTGCCCCTTCTGGGCAACCACCTTGGAGCCCTGGGAGGGAGGGCCCTTGGCCGCTACCGCCTTCATCTCCGCTATCGCCTTCTTCTCCGCAGCTTTAGCGCGGCGGCCAACCACCGTCCCCCAGGTCCCATCCGCCGTCCTCCGATGCTCCTCAACAATCCGGGCCATTCTGGCCTCCACAAATGATGTCGGCTGGTCCGGTGCTGATGAAGGCCCTGGCAACGACTCCGTGGCAGGCAGGGACTTATTCCGCACCCGCCTCTCCGCTTCCTTCCTCGATGCAGGGGGGATGGTCGCAGCCGTAGCTCCCCCTTAACACGCTCCGCCCTCTTAGGCGGGGGCTGGACAGCTGCAATAGCGGCTTTGAACTCCGCCCTGAGCCCCGACAGACCTTTCTCGAGGAGAGCCGCAAATACCCTCATCAGATCGAGCTCAGGGCCACCAACCTTCCCTTCCTCTTTTCCAGGTGCAGCAGCTGGGATCGGGACCTGCACCACGGGGCATTCAGGCGGGCAAGGCGGTAAGTCGAAACCTTCGACTTCGTCCTTCCTCCTCTTCCTGCCCACCTCTTCACCGGACAATGGCCAGTCGGGCCTCGCGACCCTATTCGGGCTCGCGATTACCGGCGTCTCCGTGGTCGCCACCCGGGATGTGAGTTCCGCCAGGCTTTGCTGGAGGATGCTGATCTGGGCTGTCTGGGCCGCCAGCTGCTCCTCTCGGAGCTTTAGCTGGCGGCGGAGCTCCTCCAGCTCTTTACCTGCCCTAGCGGGGGCGGCCCTAACCGCCGTCTCCGTATGGATGGCCTTTACATGGCGTGCGGCCATCCTTAGTTTCCTGACGAGCGTTCCCTGGAGGCCCATGGTAATGCCCGCTAGCCTCTCCACATCGCTACAGAAGTCCAGGGCCTGGGCGGCTAGGTCGACGGTCGGGACATGACTGAACTCCTCCGCCAGGTCCTCAGGATCGGGGAGGGACCTGCTACTTTGACTCGGCTCGGGAGGGTCCTCGGTAGGGTCCAGTGCCCTCTTCTCCTCCGCGAGTTCCAGCTCCTGGCGTTGTACCTCCAGGAGCATTTGCTTCGCCGCGGCGAGCTGCGAGTACACGCCGGTGGTCGGCGGACGGCCCCTCCTCTTCGCCGGCCGTCTCTCCAAGGACACAGTCGAAGCGACTGACTCGTCCGAGTCCTCGCCGTCCCGAAATGCAGCGGCATCCGAGGCCGCCTGGGAGACCCCGCCCCTTCTTCGCCCCGACCTCAGGGTAGACCATTCCGCGTTCACCCTAGAAAGTTGAACGGATAGCTGGCGCGCATCCGTCGCTCCACTAGTGCCGGGCAGCACCAGGTCCACCTCGCTAGCTGCCTGTCTCACGTCCTGGTTCGTAGCCATGGTCGTTTCCGTTAAATCCCGTTCAGTTTGTTTATTTGTTGATTTAGTAATTCCATCCATAATGGTCCCGCGAGAGGGTCGGTCCATGGGTCCACCCGGGCAGAGCCGCCTTACCCGGGTAAGGCTAGTACACCCGGGGGGTCGCCAGGTATCCCGGGGTTGGCCGCTAGAGACTGATGCACCCATCAGCCATGCCTGGCGCTTACTCCGGGCACGCCCTTCTCACCGCGCACCGCAGCTTGGGGCTAGGGATTGTTTATAGAGGTTGTCATCCCCGCGGGCCGACCAATGAAGGCAAGCCCACCGTTCCAGCGAAACGTGACCACTGGGTTACGGTATCATTGCTGGGGCACTCCGGGTTCGCTACCCGCACCAGACCGCCACGCAGCCTGGCCCCTGGAGAACTCAGCGACGCTGCAGCCACCTTTTCGCCTCTCCAACCCAGGCCTTACCGGCAAGGGAGGCCCTGCCTGGGTCCGTAGATCCCACCGGCATCACCCCGGGTCATCTGCGAGGCTACTTCGACAGCAGCAAGCGCCCCCCTTTTAGTAGCCTCCTACGACAGGCAGGGGTTACCGTGCCTGTATTCTATCCCCCAGTCACAGGGGAGGTTTTGATGGGTTTTCCTTCCCTTGGTGTTTGGTCCGCGGGAGCTATTTTATCTCACTCCTTCCCTACATGCACTCCGAAAAGTGCATGGCGAGCATTCCCCTATCCGCCACCTGGGGACGCGCCACGTCGGGGTATCACCTCCCCGCCCAGCGAGTACACTTGGCCAGGTCCCCGGAACCTAACCTAACCTAACCTAACCTTTTTTTTGTCTATTTTGACAGCAAGAAAATACATTTACGTAAGCGAGGAACCCGTCGGGTTAGGAGGGGTCTCGAGCAGTGTGGGACTCAAAGGTACATACCAAAACAAGTTTCCCTGAGTTGGATCGTTACAGTACCCCAATACCCACTAAAAACTTGCTCCGTATCGGCCACAGATACCTCCGGCAACCCCAGAGGGCTTTAATGGAGAGCATTCTGTGTAGCCACGATGTTGCTCACACATCGACCGACTCGGACGACCTAAAGGCGTTCAGTCGTCCAAGAACGTCGCGGGTAAGCCCCAGCGCACCTCCGCTTATAACGCAGGCTATTTTGCCCGGCGGTGATTTCATTTAGCCACAGAAGGTACAGAGTGCATTAGCTGGGCACCCTGCAGCCGCTGTGCGTACACACCGCCGACAGTGTAGAATTATCCTTGAAGAGTTGTTTTTCCCTATCGGTGTGTTTGCTACGCAGGAAATGGATGGGATAAGCTGAGCCGCTTGGTCATCAGAGGCCTCAACGCACATTTGGACGAGCTAAGCCTCTCAATGCGCGAATTTCAGCCTGGGAGAGGTCGCGAAAACGCAGGAGAACTCGCAAGATTGCGAGAAAAGAAGAACCTGAGCCGCCTGGACACCAGCGACCGCTTCACACATTTGGGTGAGCTAAGCCTCTCGATGAGCGGATTTCAGGCCTGGAATTGGTTACGCGCACTGGGGAATGCACGCATCAGAGCGAGCGAAAGGAAAGCTTGGGTTGCCTGGACACCAGCGACCGCTACGCACATTTGGGCGAGCTAAGTCTTTTAATGGGCAAATACCAAGCATAGGTGAACTCGCGGAAGAGCATTGCCAACGCACAACAATGCCCTTTAAAACGCGTACCGAACCGACCTGGATCGCCTGGATATCTGCAGCCACAACACAATTTTGTGTCGATGGGCGAGTTCCAGATTAAGGATAGAGCGCGTAAGGTAATTCGTCTCCGCGGGAAGCTCGTGTGAACGCGCGGCAGGTAAGGCCGAATCGCCTGGACATCAGAGGCAGCAGGACCGGGTTAAGTGAGCTGTCCTCTTGATGGGCGAAATCCGGTTTCAGGAATGGAAACGTAAGGTATCGCGTGATCGAAGGAATGTCGGTGCGCGAGGGTTCCGGGTCGCCTGGACGCCGGTGACAGCAGCACTCGTAAGAGTGAACTGGACCACCCGGCGGGCGAATTCCACATGAAGGAGAGGATGCGAAGCGTAACGCGTAAACGAGGGAGTGCTCATGCGAGCCCGCGAATGGGGGATGCCCGGGTCGCTTGGACACCATCGACCGCAACACACATTTGGGTGAGCTAAATCTCTCGATGAGCGTATTCCGGGCGTGGAAGAGGACGCGAAAAGTTTTCGAACGAGGGGATGCTCATGCGAGAGCACGCGGTAGCGCTCGGTAGGCTCGTGTCGTTTGTCGCATGCATTCATCCATTCATTCAGATTCAATTCTATACTACACGTATGTAAGGGTACCGTAAGCGGGATGCTACGTATAGTACGTATGCAATCAGAGAACCTAAGGGGAAGAGTAAGAAGGGTCGCGGTTCACCGAAAATCGGCCAGCGAGAGGAAGGATCAGGCCGGCCGGTCTCGATCCACTGCCCGGCAGGTACAGTGGCAGGGAAAGATCAAGCTCGGGATGCTGTGAAGAGCGAGCGCGAGAGAGGGGATCAAAGAAGAAGCCGCGGGTCGGAATTTGGGAGAGAGCCGAGACGCGAGCGTAATGCGTCCGAGATTAGAGGACACTGATTGGGGATCGCGCGTTGTTTGATCGTTTTCGCCCCTCAACCGGGAAAGGGGTTAGAAAACGGATTCGTAAGCGATTTTTTTTGCCGGTGCGCGACCTTACCGAAGCGATAGACTTCCAGGTTTACGAAGCTCGTATAGAAAAAGGCGCGATTTGTGATGAAGAAAAGTTTAGACTCTGTAGTTGTATCTTAATAAAGTTTAGTAAGATAGAAATGTTGAACAGTTCTTGCGTTCCGAAGCAACGCGTTCGAAATTCGAAATTCAGAAGAACTAGTACGCGAAGACGTATAAGAAGAAGCAGGGCGTTCGCAAGTATGCGGCGGCATATTTATATTATGTTTCCCCCCCGTCTCCGCCGTCGCCCGCCGGCCTACCAGCTCAGTCGGCTCGCTACGTCGGCCAACGGAGCGAGTGAGATCGCTGGAGGTCGACGGAACGAACAGCTGAGACGAAGGAAGCGATCTACCTTCTAGAAATTTCAAGCTTTAACGTTCGACGCTCGAACATACCGCCCGCCTTCTTTGGACGGCAAAGAAGCACGCACTGCTTCAAAGAAACCTGGCCCATATTTAACCTTAATGCGTCCAGTATAGTTACGCGCATCAGAGACCGTTGGACAAGTGTGTAGTTTTAAGTGTATAAAGGTGAAAAGACTTACATCTAATAGTACAAGGGTAAGTAATTATATAAAAAATAGAACATTATAAGTAACCTCGAAATATAAAGTATATAAAGAAAAGAAATATGCGATAGAATCGATTATGACGGCAAACCGCCCGCCATAAACTATATAAATTTTCCAACGCGTGGAAAAATTCCAAACGGAAAATTACGTGGAAGCAGATGAAGTGACGTCAGCAGAAGACACCGGGAGGGGGCACAACTTGACTATTGGTCTGGTGACAGAACCGCTAATAGTTCTCAAGGTGGCTACTCTCACTCGTCCATCTGGCCCTGGATGAAGGGCTTCGACTCGGCCCAGCGGCCATTTTGCCGGAGGTTGCAATTCGTCGCGTAGTAACACTAGTGTCCCCAGCTCCAGGTTCTCCTTCTGCTAACGCCATTTGGGAAGCTGCTGAAGGCGTTGCAGATATTCCCGCCTCCACCTGTGCCAAAAGTGAGAACGTAATATAGATATTTGTCGCCAACGCGAAATAAGAGAAATATTATGCGATTTGGATTCTGGATCCGGAACGATACAAGTGGGTTCACCGATTAAAAAGTGTCCGGGTGTTAATGCCGACAGGTCCGAGGGGTCGTCGGAAAGTGGATGTAGCGGCCGTGAATTTATGCATGCTTCCACCTGGCACAAGAGCGTTGTCATCTCCTCGAAGGTAAGCGTGGCGTTTTCGACGATTCTCCGTAGGTGGTGCTTGACCGTTCTAACTCCTGCCTCCCATAGGCCCCTGAAGTGCGGAGCATACGGAGGGATGAAGCTCCAGTCCGTGCCATCGGCTGCCAACGAAGCTGCGGCGTCTAAGTAGAAGGCGGAGGCGCCGCGGAACATGTTGCGCAACTCCCGGTCCGCTCCGTGGAAAACGGTCCCATTATCGCTTAACATGGTGGCGCAGCGGCCTCTGCGACTGACGAACCTGCGAAAAGCGGCTAGGAATGAGGCAGAGGTAAGATCTGAGACAGCTTCAAGATGAATTGCGCGTGTACTAAGGCAAATGAACAGCGCTATATATCCCTTGTAGGATTTGTGTCCTCTTCCTGGTGATGTCCGCAGCTTCACCGGTCCGGCATAGTCCACCCCGGTGGGAAGAAAGGGTCGCCGAGGAGTGATGCACTCGAGCGGTAAGGGGGCCATCAGCTGCGTGGTCGGCCTACCACTGTAGCGAGCACATTTTACGCACCCTTTAATGACGTCTCGCACCAACGAACGGCCATGGATTATCCAGTAGCGTCGCGCCAGCATGCTCCTGGTGAGTTGCGGTCCTCCGTGCAAGGTACGGAGATGGGCATCTCGAACCAAAAGAGTAGCCAAAGCATTCTTCTTCCCGATGATGTAAGGGTGCCTCTCGTTGTAGGGAATAGAGGCTAGGTCGAGGCGGCCCCCGACGCGTAGTAGTCCTTGGTCATCCAGGAAGGGCCTCAAGGCCCCAAGAGCGGAAGATCGCCGTACCTCCTTGCGCTGCCGAAGCTGGTCGACCTCTGATTGGAAATCGGACTTCTGAGCTAGCCCGATAACGATCCGTAGAGCAGCGTCTCGCTCCGAAACCCGGATAAACCCGGTTTCGGTTTTCAGCTTCCTGGTAAGTCGATGAAATCTAGAGCAGAGAGCAATCACGGCCGTTAAGCGTGTTAAGCTTGAAAACCTTGATAAGAGGTCGTTCTCCTCGTTTTTTCCTTTGCCAGGTAGATTTGTGCTCGGCCCCTCTCCAAGTCCGCCTCTTCGACCTTTCCCAGAGGTGTTGCAGGCCACAGATCTGGGGGGTCGACGAGCCAGGAGGGTCCACTCCACCATAGATGCGACGACAGGAGCTCCGACGGCGTTATCCCTCTTGTAGCCAAATCCGCAGGGTTGTGTTTGGTTGCCACGTGTCTCCAATTTTGAGGCGGAACATTGGACTGCACGGTGGCTACCCTGTGGACAACAAACGGCTTCCAGGTTGAGACATGCCCTCTTATCCAGTGGAGGGTAACGCTGGAGTCCGTCCAAGCCGTGATGGTTGCTGGTAAGGTCAATCCCTTTTTTACTTCCGCTATTAGTTTGGAAAGTAGCACCGCGCCGCACAATTCCAGTCGTGGTATGCTAAGTGCCTTGACCGGTGCCACCTTGGTTTTTGCCACAAGTAGTGTGGCTACGCTGGATTCTCCCCTGGACACTCGCAGGTAGACGACGGCTGCATAGGCTCGCTGGGAGGCATCGCAGAACCCGTGCAGCTCCAGTTGCGCAATGTTCGCTGAGTAATTCGTCCAGCGAGGAATTGCCAAAGCGTCGCGTTGGCTCAGCGCACTTCGGAAGGTTTCCCATGCGGAAAGTAGTTGCTCAAGTAAGTCCTCATCCCATTCTGCGCCAATTGTCCAAAGATCCTGCATAAGAATCTTTGCAAAAATTAAAACAGGGGCCGCCCATCCCAAAGGGTCGAAGAGGCTGGCTACTTCCGAGAGGATACGCCTTTTAGTGTATCGCGTGGTCTCATTGAGAGGCGGAAGAACACGCAAAGAGAAGGTGTCCGTGTTTGGCCTCCAGACGACCCCCAAGGTACTGACTCCCGGGTAGTCCTGGAACACGCACGTTTGAAATTCGTCCGCTTCCTGCAAGCTTGGTTTATTCGAAGCCCATTTGCTCAGATCGAATCCTCCCGAATGCAGGATGGAGATAACCTGTCGTCTCAATTCCAGGGCTGCTTTCTCGTCGTCGGCTCCGGCAAGAATGTCATCCACATACGAATGCCGACGAATTGCGACCGCTCCCAGCGGGAAACGCTCCTCCTCATCTTCAGCAAGTTGGACCAACACCCTCAGCGCTAGGAAGGGTGCGCAGGCTGTGCCATAGGTGACGGTCTTGAGCCTGAAGTCCTGTACAGGTTGATCGGGTCTGGAGCGCCAAAGTATCCTGGTCCAGTCCGCATCCGTGTGGTGTACTCGAATCTGTCGGAACATTTTAACAATATCCGAGGTAAATACTACTCGAAATAAGCGCCATCGTGTTAGAATCATCCAGAGGTCTGACTGTAGTTTCGGTCCAGGCATCAAACAGTCGTTGAGAGAGGATCCAGTGGCGGTGCGAAAGGAGGCGTTGAAGACGACCCTGATTTTGCCGCTAGAGTCGTATCGCTTCACCACGGCATGGTGCGGTAGATAATAAGCTGGATCCTGGACCGCAGACCCCGTTACCGCCTCCATGTGATCCAAGGCTGCATATTCCTCCATAAACTGCGAGTACTTGTCTCGCCAGGCTTCGTTGGATGCCAACTTGCGCTCACAGCTGAGCAGCAACTTTAGCGCCGTTGATCTGCAGGGCTTCAGGGCAAGGCTTGGATCCAATTTGAAAGGTAGGTGTACCGAATAGCGGCCGGTTTCGTCCCGAGAATGTGTCTCTCGAAAGTGCCGCTCACATTCCCGTTCCTCTGGTGATAACGGAGGCTGCTCGTGTAGCTCTTCGAAGCTTCGAAGAAAGCGTCGAAGCAGCCTATTGGTTGAGTCGTCCTTTTGGCAGTGAAGGCTGTGGACGACTGCCTTGCTGCCTTGACCTTTGGTGTCGGAGACTGGGCCCATCAACACCCACCCGAATGGAGTGCGCCTCGCCGTCGGTGTGCCAACCGGCCTGACCCGCGACTCGTCCTGTAACAAAACTCCACAAATATCAGCTCCCAGGATTAAGTCAACACGAGAGGGTACTCCGTATTCCGGATCCGCAAGAGTCACTCCTTGAAGATACGGCCAGGATTGTGAGTGCACTGCTCGAGCGGGAAGTAACGCAGTAAGTTTCCGCAGCACCAACGCTCGAACCGACAAATGAAAGCTGGGGTCCAGACGAGAGCGTGAGGAAAGAGAAACCTCACTTTTCGCCACTCCGCTTTCATTCTCTTGAACTCCTGAGATGGCGACGCTGACCGCCCGCCGTGGCAAACGGAGTGCTTGAGCTACCCAAGCAGATACAAGCGACGTGTCCGAACCGGTGTCCAGCAAGGCTCTGACCTCGAGAAGTTCTCCTGATGGTGCCTCCACCCTCACCTTGGCCGTCACTAAGAGTGCGGCGGGTCGAGTGGTAGCTGAACAGGCAAAGGAAGCGGCCAAGCCCTTCTCTTCTGTTTCGGTGGAGGCCGTTGAGGTTTGCGATGTCGAAACGTCTCCGTTGTTCGCGGGCATATTCTTCGTGGGACTCGGCATCGCATCATGGAGCAGCGTGTGGTGCTTGTGGCCGCACGCTAAGCAAACTTGACTTGACGAGCACTTGGTTGTGTCGTGGCCAACGGTCAAGCAATTAAAGCACGCCTGTAGTTGCTGAGCTCGCTCCTTCCGGCGCCGAGGTGGGAGCGCCTTTAGCTTTGAACAATAAGCAAAGTTATGATTTCCAGCACACGAGGGGCACTTACGAGGGGCGGGACTCTTTGCCGAAGCAGCTAAGACTGCTACATTAGTGCGTTTTACAGGCGCCTCCTTTTTTGTTTTAGCTGGGGCACCTTTTGCTGTCGCGGTACGTCGCGGCTATCAGCTAGAGAGGTCTCCCAGACCAGGTGCGTGGTTTTGTTCAATTTTTGGCTTAAGAAATAAACAAACCACTCATCCCACTGAGCTACCGGTTTTTTCAGCGCAGTGTACGCTCTAATCGACTGTTTGAATGTATCTAACAGCCTTTTCAATTCCGCGGCAGACTGTTGTTGCGCGGGAGGGCAGGAAAGAAGGGCCCTGTGGTGCGCGAAAGACAGAAGACGCAAGTTCCCGTACCGCTGCTCCAGGTCCTCCCAGGCTCCTTGGTATCCAGCATCGGTGATTGGCGTATTTTGGATGACCTCCGCTGCTTCTCCGGTCAAGGCCGACTTAAGGTACAGCAATTTCCGTACATCCTGAAGGTTGGGAACGCTGTGAACGAGACTCTTAAAAAGATCTCGAAAACTCTCCCATTTTAAGGGGTCTCCTGAGAAAGTGGGTAATTGTATTTTTGGCAATTGCGGCTTTTCCGGTGGTTCTGGAGGGGGTTGTACTCCACGCGAGGGGCCCGCCTGCGCGAGGTCCTCTTGGTACTGAGTCATCTGAGCCGCGACCTGAAGATAAGCTTCTTCGATCATAGAAAAGCGGTCTTGGTCCACGTAAGCACTGTCCTGGGCTTCCTTGAATCGCAACAGTTGACGGTGACCATTTAAAAACGCATCCCAATATCGCTCAAGGAGACCTCTACGCTGTTCTAAAACTGCCCGCGTAATTTTTTCCCTGCCCAATTTACAAAGGTTGGTCCAAAACCGTTGGATCCAACGTCCGAGCTCCTCCTGTTCCCGTAAAATATCCGCGTATTCCGTCGCAGGCATCGTAATCCTTTTATTTTTCAGAACTGGGCGTTTCCGAAGCCGTTAGAAGTAACGAGTGTTGATTTGAAGTTCGAGACGTTCCGAAGCGTTTACAAACACAGGCTCGACCTCAGAAGACAACGCCCAAGCGGATGACGTCACGGAGAAACCGTTACGGCAAGAGAAATGATTTAGATAAAGAATAAGACTTATCTTTCTCTTGTTTGACTTCTTTTTCCGATGCCTGATTGCCTGGTTAGTGGAATCCTATTTTGAAGCGGCGGGTCAGTCTTCTGGCGTGGGAGTCCAGCCACAATTTTCCAGGAGGTCACTAGCACCACTCACTCGCGACGTGGAAGAACGTTCGTTGACCGCACTATTCGGCTCGAAGGATCAATGTTTGATCGTTTTCGCCCCTCAACCGGGAAAGGGGTTAGAAAACGGATTCGTAAGCGATTTTTTTTGCCGGTGCGCGACCTTACCGAAGCGATAGACTTCCAGGTTTACGAAGCTCGTATAGAAAAAGGCGCGATTTGTGATGAAGAAAAGTTTAGACTCTGTAGTTGTATCTTAATAAAGTTTAGTAAGATAGAAATGTTGAACAGTTCTTGCGTTCCGAAGCAACGCGTTCGAAATTCGAAATTCAGAAGAACTAGTACGCGAAGACGTATAAGAAGAAGCAGGGCGTTCGCAAGTATGCGGCGGCATATTTATATTATGTTTCCCCCCCGTCTCCGCCGTCGCCCGCCGGCCTACCAGCCCAGTCGGCTCGCTACGTCGGCCAACGGAGCGAGTGAGATCGCTGGAGGTCGACAGAACGAACAGCTGAGACGAAGGAAGCGATCTAGCTTCTAGAAATTTCGGCGTCAAAAGGGATCCGATCTGAACAACAGCTGATCTGAAGGGGCTTCGCGCGCGATTCCTTTTTAGTCGCCCTTTACGACAAGCCAAGGAGGCTGGAGACGTATTCTGTAACCCCGCCTCCAGGGGAGACTTGATTCTATACTTCCACAGCAAATAGGATCTGATATAATCGAAAGTCTGGTCTATGCTTTATTAAGTCAACACCCTTGACCGTTATTGATCAGTGAGTGCAATTGATTTAATTGTAATTTATTCACGTTATTAATGTTGACTTGATTAGGTCCTTTCATTGAAGGCTTGGTAAGTTTTGGGTTGCCGGGCTTTGTTGAAGACGACTACGAGACCCCTGCTTCGATCGAGGGGAGGCGAGAAAGCAAGGGGAGTGTGCCCAAGCGCGTGTCTCGAAAGCGGGGCTCAAGGGTGAGGGACTACCCCTCGCAGGTTCCCCCAGCCACAACGATTGCCGGCCGCTCTGGATATAAATTGGGGCACCTCGAAGGGGCCTTCATTTAGTACATTTCTAACTGGGGAAGTCGCTAGTTCGCGCTGTTTGTGGTGGTCCGAATCGAAGCTTGGAGCAATACGCGTGTGTCGATACGTGCGCCGTGGTGCAGTGAGGGGTTATTGTGCATAACTAAGCGCAGCAGATCAGCACAGCACACCACAGCACATTGTTCATCCTCGCTGCGAAAAGGACCCGCTGACGCCGACAACGCCCACGCGCCAACGCGTCTATAGCAGTGGCGGGTGAAGAAGAAGAGGAAGGAGGAGTAAAACAGAGGAAGAGCGACGCAGCCGATCACTATCAGTCATCCTACGACAAGCATCGCTGAGTAAGTAAGTATTGAGTGATCATTTGTCGATTAACGTTTATCGCACCATCCTTGTTTGTTCAGCCTACCCGTTTAAACACTACTATTGTTGCTGATGTTGGTGTTAGTTCCGCTGCCGTTGCTCCTATTAATACGTAGCTGGTTAGTCCTTGATTGTCAACCATGCTGGATATTGGCCGAATGCCGACTGTAAATAGCTGTTCGATTTGCCGGTGTCCTGATACTAATTGCTTAGTTCTATCCATACTCTTGATGAAGTTGATTGAATTAGTTCGATCTTGACTAGCTTAATCAATTAAATATATTCAGTTAAATCCTGGCTTGGCTTGACTGCGCTTCACGTTGTCGAGCGGTTGCATGACTTGTTTCTAGGTCGGGTCAGGTCAGCCCGCTGTCCCGCTTCATCCTTGGATTGGGTTACGTGAGTTGAATTAAGTTGATAGGGCAGGGCGGAGAGGGAGGGCGATGCACGCAGATTGATGCGAGTCAGTTGAAACAATCCCTTCCATGCTACAGTTGTTCTCTTTTCTCCCCCTCTTTCCCCCTTCCCTTTTTCCTTCCTTTCTCTTATTCTCTTTCCCTTCCTTTCTTTTCCCCCTTTTGATTCAGATTTAAGTTATAGATCATGTTATTTGCTTCGCTTTCAGAACTCATGTTACTCATTGTTTGCTGTGGTTTAGGATCCTTGTACCGTGAGGGTCATAACCGGGGTTGTCATTGCCGTTACAAGTTGCAGTAAGTGTTGATCACTGCCATGGCAGTTCAGTTCGACTTAAATGTAGATCCTTGTACTTAAGAGTGCCCGTTTCCTTTTGTTCCGATAGCTACGTTACTGTGCTGCTAAATCTCCGGCCGAAGAAGAAAGAGAAGAGGAAAACATGTCTGCGTTCAGTGTACTGCAGATCAATTTAAACAGATGCCGCGCGGCACAGGATCTCTTGTGGCAGGCCGTGAACGAGTTTCGCGCGGATATAGTCGTCATCAGTGAGCCGTTTAATCCTCATCCGAATTGGAATCAGGACAGGAGCAGCTCAGCCTGCGTGTGGTATACGAATCGTCCTAGCTGCGACATGGGGGTGACTAGAAAGGTGTTTGGGACAGACGGATGCGTGGCATTGGAGACTCGCGAGTTTGTGATAGTGACTTGTTACTTCTCACCATCACTGACTATAGAAAGCTTTGAAGGTCAATTACGGGGTCTTGCGACATGTCTGTCAAGTGTTAGGAAACCGATTATAATCGCCGGGGATTTCAATGCCCGTTCTCCGCACTGGGGATCAGATCGCGTGGATTCACGCGGTCACCGTATGATGAATTTGATCGAGCACGCAGGGCTGATGCCCGTGGCAAGTCAAGGAAGTCCGTCATTCGAACGTGGTGGCGTGGGTTCTCGAATCGATGCCCTTTGTGTAGCCGCAGCCTCACAGTGTCCACGCGCTATTCGGGGTCGGATCACCGCTATCTTATTCATCGATTTAAAGCGAGACCAGAGGCTATTGGTTCGTCCGAGGATTCTCTTTGGGAGGCGAGACTAGGTCGCACGGGCATGGAGGCGTGGAGGGAAATAGTGAGCGGCCAGTTACCGATGCCAGGATCCCTGGATCCAACAGTTCAACGTAGTCAAGAGAGAGGAGCTGCAGCAGCCGGTCCATCGGAACAGTCCGCGCTACCGCCGCTGTGCACCGTGGCCGAAATTGATGAAGTGATTGATGAGTTAGAGACGCTCTTTCTGTCAACCCGTCCACCATTGCCGACCCGCAAGAGGAGGAAAGTACAAAATGTACCATGGTGGAGCCAGGAGATAGCAGATCTTTGTCTCCAAGCAAAGCTTCTCCGCCACCGCTGGCAGAAGGTGGATCGTCGGAGCCCGACGGCAGCACGACAGCAGGGGCACCCGTATCGCCTGGAGATGCTGGAAAGCCGACGTGCCTTATCCTTGGCATTGCGTCGAGCTAAAGAGGCATCGTGGAGTGAGATGGTCTCGACTATCGAAGAAGATCCGTGGGGGAAACCCTACAAGGCGGTCATGAATCGTCTGAAGGGGAAGTCGCCCCTGGTTCGCCTCAACCGAGAGGAGTTCCACGCAACGGTGTCCGCGCTTTTCGTGGTGGAGCAGGAGCGCCAAAAAGAGGCTGCCATCCCAAGGAGTAGTGCAGCAGAAGAAGAGGAGGAAGACGAAGCAAGAGGAGAAGAAGTAGCGCAGGCTTCATTGATCTGGGCTCGTCAGGAAGGAGCGTCAACGTCTTCGGCATTCAACGCACGCGAGATCGCGGGGGTACCCGCAGGGTCAAGCGCTGTTCCTCCTAACACCAGTAAGAGATGCTGAAGCCCAGGGGAGAGCACCTCGCGCCAGGGGGACGTGTTCACGAACGAAGATGTGAGGTACGCAATGGGGATGTTGAAGAAAGGAAAAGCTCCGGGTCCAGATGAAATCCCTGGCGAGGCCGTTCACGTTCTGCGTAACACTGCATCCGGCTGGGTTTGTGCCCTTTTCAATTCCTGTCTGAGGCTAGGTTACTTTCCAAGGGCTTGGAAAGTAGGGCGTCTGGCTTTAATACCGAAGGCCGGGAAAGCCTGTAATTCTCTTTCCGACCTTCGACAGCTATGCATGCTGTCAGACATGGGGAAGTGTTTCGAATATGTTTTGCGCGTGTTAATGCTAGAAGCGATTCGCCTGTCTGGAGGGCTGTCGGTGCGTCAATTTGGGTTCACGGAGGGCAGATCAACTCATCAGGCGATGAAGGTGGTCATGTCGGAGTGGGATCGTGCGCGCAGAGGGCGAAGTCACTGTCTGCTAATTACCCTGGATGTGAAAAATGCATTTAATACAGTGCGTTGGGACCGCATCCTGGCTGCAGCCGAGCGCCGTGGGTTTCCGACGATAATAATGGACATGTTACTTAGCTATTTAAGCGAGCGAATAGTGGGAACCCGGACGCCAAGCGGTGAGTGGGTGGAAGCAGCTGTATTTGGTGGGGTGCCACAAGGATCAGTGTTGGGACCACTGTTGTGAAACCTATCGTACGACGAGCTGCTGGAGGTGCTGCTGCCACCAGGCGTGACAACCGTGGGTTTTGCGAATGATATGGCGCTGCTTATAGTAGCCTGATCATTAGACAGAGTGCGCGAGCTGGCAAAACATGCCTTATGTGTGGTGGGGGCGTGGTACGAGAGAGAGAGACTGGTTCTCGCGAAAGAGAAAACTGAAGCAGTGCTCTTAACTGGGCGGCGCGTACCCGACGGACTTGTACTATCGTACGAGGCCGCGATAATCAGGACATCGCGCTCGATTAGGTACCTTGGTGTGATGTTCAGTAATAGCAGACTCTTTCATAGTCAAATGAGCCGGGTATGTGAGAAGGCAGTGAAAGTAGCGCAGCACCTCTCGTGGCTGCTACCGAATCCACGAGGATGCGGTCCGAAACCGCGTTTGCTGTATTACCGAGTGCTAGAATCTATAGTTTTGTATGCGTCTCCGGTATGGAGCGAGGCGGTGGAGTACGGATGTGTGAGACAGCGATTGACATCGACACAGCGGTTGGGGTTACTGCGCGTGACACGCGCGTATCGTACCGTTTCATCAGAGGCATTGTGCGCGCTGTCAGGTTGCATGCCGTGGGACTTGTTAATAAGGGCCAGGGCCGCTTTGTATGGGTACGAGGAGGCGGAGGTCCCAGAAGAGCGCGTGAATCTGCCGTAGGTGGTGGAATATGACACCTTTGATCGCTGGCAAACTCGATGGACAACCTCGGAGGGCGGCGCCTGGACTCGCAGGCTGATTCCCAACATCGAGGCGTGGGTGGAGAGCAATGGAGCACGTTGCCTAACCTATAATCTGGCGCAGGTGGTGACAGGTCACGGATGCTTTGCTCATTATCTCCATCGGATAGGAAGAAGTCCGTCCCCGAGCTGCTGGTTTTGCGATCCTCCAGTGGACGATGATGCCACACAGTGTTTGTGTGTGATCGTTGGGCCGTGCAACGAACACTTCTATACCTGGAGGTAGGGGAGCTGACTCCAGAGTCGTTTGCAAGCTCTCTTCTGGATAGACGAAGGCGACGCTCTCTTATATCGTTTGTAACCGAGGCGATGACCAAAAAGGAGAGTGTGGAGAGAGCAAGAGAACGCGCAGGGTTAATGGTGCCTCGTCGAGTCCGCCGGCGAGGCTTCCGTCACTCCCGCGGCACACGCGGATCCCGGGCGAGGGGTGGCCGCTGGCGCCGGTGAGGCCAGACCGACGAAATTAATGGCATTAGTGAGGGCAAGCCAAACGCACGCACGTACTCAACCCGACCACCTAATTATGTTTGCGACTATGTGAGTTAAGTATGTGAGTTTATTATGTGTATTATTGTTATCTGCGAGTTTATCTGTGAATTTATATGTCAAGAAAACATTTGTAAGGGAAGGTAAGGAGTTACGTAGAATGTTATTAATAATTGGACGCCTTGCAGGCATTATTGCTTGATCATAACTTAATGTTTGTATTTACCCAGTCCAGTAATAGGAATGCTGTACTCGTGGCATAAAATAGGACACATACACAGAAGTTCGAAGGTAGGGTTCACTCATTGAGTTGATCATTACCGGCACAATCGATGCCAAGTATATTATTCGCGTGTCTGGAAAATTGAGGCGAAGTCGTACTCGTGAGGCCACGCTGAGCGAGAGCAGGGAGGAAGGGGAGCCGCGAAGGAGCACTTCCGCACGGGCAATTTGCCAAGCCATACAAAATCCGACTTAAATATTTAATGGGTGCAGTATGCAGGCCAGGGAGTCCGAAGCCGGGTTAACGAGTTCCGTCACCTTTGGCAAATAGCAGTTGGGAAGGGCCCACACGGGGAGTACGGTAAGGAAAATCAACCGCGGATCGGAGTCCGGGAGAGGGTCGAGACGCGAGCTTAATACGCCTGAAACTCGATGTCATCAATTGAAAATCATGCTGTGCAAAATGCAATTATGTTTAAATTGATGAAACGCAATCTTGAAATATTCAAAAATTCTAAAGTTGACAAGGAACCAGGGTCAATGATTCGTAGTTGAAGGACTATGTTAGTATTATGATTGAGAATTGAGAAGAGCCGTAGATTTGAATTAACTTATCATAAGAGTAAAATTAAGAGGCAGTTAATACAGTCCCGCGAAGGCAATTGATGCGAATCTTTCTCAAAATTAAGCGTTGCCAGGGAGATAGGTAGGTATTCGAACAATGAAGCATGCATTAGAGTTGAGTTTTCATGATTGGATTTAAAATTAGGCGTGAGAGCTAGAAGTTTTAAGCGTCTCGTCAAGCGGGTTAATGGCGCGCACCGGCGGGCGATGAGCGTATTAAGTCGCCCACTCGCAGGTAATGTCCAGAACTAAGTCGATGAGATGACCATCGGCCGATGTAAGAAGAACTGCAAGCGAGCCGCGTCCGTGTACGACGGCCTGAAGGCGCCAATCTGGAGAGATTCCGCGCGAGGTCCGTTTTTAGTCGCCTTTTACGACAAGCCAGGGAGGCCGGAGACGTATTCTGTAACCCCCGCCTCCAGGGGAAATTCAATTTCATATTTCAAATCATAGCCCAGCAAAGAACCAGGACACGAACGTGATGAGCCTGGAGTTTGAGGTTGCCGATTGAGAGTCGAGCAGCGCAGGAAATGCAATTATATTTAGGTTGATAAAATGTAGTTTGCATAAAAGAGTATGTTATAGTTCAACATTTCCAAATTATGGACAACAGGGAGCTACGAGTTGATAATTCATAATTCATAATTATGAATCTATACTAGTGATTAGAAGATCACCGAAGATGAATAGAATAGAGGAGCCCATACATTCAATAACAGCTGTCATAATAAGCATACTAAACATACGAAACATACTAAAACTGGTTAAATCAAATCACAAATACAACGGGAAATAAATATATTTATACATCTAATGCATCTAATGCAATAGAGCAGTTAATGAATAGTTAACAGTAAAAGAAACAGTAAGCAATATGAGAACGTGAGAAACTGTGAAGTAAACATAAGTAGTATTGCGCGCAAGCAGGCAAGCGAGCATATGTGAACTGGACATAAGCAAATGACCAACAAAACCTCCAAAACCTAAAACGTCAAACATACATACATACAGCCGAGCAGCCAAATAGCAGAAGAGGAATATTTAACATTCAACACTAGCGCACAATATAATCACATAAAATTAAACTCAAGATAAACCATAAATTTGAGATGAAATAAACCAAGGATGTGAACCGTAAAGTAAAATAAAGTCGCCAGACAGATAGCAAATAGCAAGCCAGCCATGAGAGAAGAGAAGCATACATAACATAACATACAATGCTACTAATTATTATCAGAGGTAAAGGTAAATAAGGTACAGTATAAAATATAGAATATAGAGTATAACCAGAAAGTAAGCTGGGAAGAAAATAAATAGGTGAGCGTAATGTAACACTAATAATTGAAACCATTCATTGAAACTATTAAGTTACTTAAATTTACTTGCAGGAACATTTACGCGACCACAACCTCAACGTGGTTGGCAAGCGAACATGATGGCAAAAACAATTAGAAATTATTGCGAGCAAATCATCAATAAAGATAAGTAGCAACATATACCACATAATGAGAATAATAGGAAGAGGCAGAACTGTTAACATCAGAAATTAACCATAGTATTAAATGTAAAATGTAACATAATCCTAGTCTATTTGCAGGAAGCCCTAACGCCAGCCAATGGAAGTGGATGTAGAGTATTATTAACGGACCTAAATCGGCATAAACCATAAGGCAGATCAAACAATTCAAATAGTTATAAATTGAGTAGATTAGATTGTTACTGGATTATAATACCGCTCCGATAAGTATGGTATTAATATTAATACTGATACAGGTAAGTCGATGCAATACAGCGCGTGGTGAAAACTAATCAATAATAAACCCCACACACAACCATATTACTACTAAATCATAATATAAAGGTACAAGAAAACTAAACTACACTACAATAGATCAAAATTACTATGAACATATGTGTATATATAATATGTAACGAAAACACTCCAAATATAATCAATTTAATGAGTATACCGATGTAGATAATTAATTAAACTCCTCATACTATAGTCAGTTTAAATGATGCAGTTCCATTAAATCCCCTTTAATACCAATTAATAGAAAAGGCATATAGGTGCTAAACCAAGCCAGACACTTCTATAAGAATGTCATATGAGATCCACGGTCAAGAAATTCAAAGAATTTAAGGAACCATAACGCATATATGTATGTATAGAAAACCATAAAGACATTGTATCATGCAGGACGGACTACCGCAGCGTATGCCTCCCTGAGCACCAGCCGTATTAACCAATACTGAACTAACACTTTCCAAATCAGAATCAAAACCAGAATCAGAATTGTAATTAAGAAAGGGTAATTAATGTACAAAAGATTGCATAAAGTACCGTAAGTATTCAGAATACACAGATTCACAACTGTCACAACTGCACTAGAATTGAATTAAACATAGTATGCAAAACATTATCCTGAGGGGGGGGGGTACGAAGAGCTACAAAAGAGCAGTGAATACAGTAATGCTTCGAAATAAGCAAGTGGTCTCTGCTTCGAAATAAGCAACTCGCTATCCCCTCTTCTTTGTTTGAAGTCGCCCGCAAAGTGAGAGGTACGAGAAATGAGTGAGAGGTCCATGAAAGCGCGAAGCCGATGTTTAGGGTAATAAATTTCACGCTCGACTCAGCAGTGACATCGGTTAGTAGAAGAAGGATGGAATATATATAATGCTTTCTCAGTCTGGTATATTTGCTTCGAAATAAAGCATAGTGCGAGAATGAGAGGGCATGCTATATTCTATCCTTGTTCAAAAAATAACATCCCTGCTCGGCCGATCACTTTATGATTTGCCGCTACCTCGGATCTCTCACTCGTTTCTCGCATTCTCTATCGTCCCGTTTCGAGAACAAAGTCAAGCCGAATAGCATACCTGCTTCGAAATAAGCAACTGTTCGGTCCCGAGCCACTTGCTTATTTCGAAGCATTACTGTAATATTATAGGAACATGGAACGTAAAACGTAACACTCAATTGAAGAAGAAGTCACTGAAACATGTCAAGTGACCAAGAATAAAAATAAGAAAAGAATAAGGATAGTGAATAGTGAACGGCGAACAATAAACCAATAAATCAATAAACCAATGTCGTTACACGTCATTCATATCTAAATTGCTAAAGGAAATATGATACATCTTATAGTCTACAATTAATTGACAATGACTGGGAGCCCAAACAACCCCCGAAAGCTTAGAAGCAATGCATAATACTACAAGAGAAACTAAGGAGCTAAGAACTAAGAAACAAGAAACCAGAATCAGAATCAAGCCCACCCTTAAAATATGCAAAGGGATTATAAACGCAATATACGCATATGATATAAACTCATTAATCCATCCAATCCAGATAGACTCTTCTAAATTCCATAATACAAGACCCATTAAACTAAGTCAAATAAATATAACCGCAAATATAATCGCATGTATAATCATCACAGATGTAACCACAGCTATAATCACAGCAGCTAAAATAAAGCAGACACATATTAATAATCTGTATCAAGTAATTTAATTCAATGCAATTCGAGATGCCATATGCCATTGTTAATTACTCTGTACATTTACTTACTCAATTATAATAATATAATGGAATAGAAAGTTAGGAAGTTATATAATAATAATGCAAAACAATACAATTTAATACAGAATACTGGTTAAGTATAGCCTAACATAGCTAACTAATATAGCTGAATAACTGGACACAATCCAAGGTCGAAAATAATAATATTATAATATAACATATAATATATTCAATGCCTAAAATGGTCACAGATTGAACGCAGGCTGAACGCAATTGAACGTAGATTGAACGTAGCTTGGATGTAATAACATTAATAACATAAATAATATAATACAATTTGACTATGGTATAATACAATACAATAACAATACTATAATACAATATTATAACATAATATAATATAACATAATACAGCATATAATATATAATATATAATAGTAAGTAATATAAATGCACCGAATGCATAGAATACACAAAACGGAGCAAATGATACCACATTAACAAATACACTGCAATTACACTACAATACAATACCTCCGAGCGTAGCACATTAGTACGCGCACTGTCACAGCAATCACATCCGCACGAATAAATACAAAATTTAAATTAGAAAATTCAAAATTCAATAATTTCAATAAATTCAATTGAATTAATTAATTCAATTCAATTGACACTTATCACTTAACACTTCGTATCACATCGCATCATAGATGACCGATGACCATGTCAACGTCAACTAAGATAGGAAACCGGGCGAAGAAAAATAAAGAGCGCGACCATAAACCATAAAGAACATAGATACCTAGTGTTCGAATTCCCTAGTCCATACCATAATGATTATCGATCATCAAAATAATCACCAAATAATCAAATTAATCAACTAATTATACAGAATATATAAACGTTCGAAAGCGAAAAGCGGAAATAAGAGCGAAAATACTTCAACAACTTTCAATAAATCACCGCGATGGAAACCAGACGTAAGGTACCTACGAAAGATAACGATAGCAAAACGCATCGTAATAAGTACAGCATGCGATACTGCGCGAAGATAAGCCGCAAAGCTATCCCTAGTCAGTAACCAACCGCAGCACCAGAGATATTACCAACCGCAAATGTTCTATCCACCACATAATACTCGGCCGCTCGTTCCGTAACGGTTCCGTCACGGTTATCCACAGACCAATTATCTGCCGCGCAGCAATTACCTACCGCGCGCCAGTTACCCGGTACACACAGTTATCGCCTGCAAAACCATCCACCGTGCAGCCGCGCAATCCTAGGAATCCATACTTACCATCAAACTTATCATCAAAGATAAGTCTGAAATACAGTACTTTCACGAAGGTATAAAGCACACGAACATCAAATCAAGCTTCCAGACAGATCAAGATGGAGGATAAATCAGTTAGTAAAATCAATACTACGGTTATTTATTATATATAAATATGAATCATACGTTTGTAATAGGGTGGAATGAAATAAATATAAATTACATATAAATTACAAATTACAAACAATAAGGAAAAATAGAATGGAATGAAATGAATCAACCCGAATAAGATCCACAGATTGCGCAGATTGCAGGGCACACTGTATTACTACATATCGCGCCGCAGAAAACAGATTATACAAAACAACAGAACAACAGAATCCACGGAATCAGGAATCGCCACAGAACGAAGGGCCGAATGAATAAATAGAATAAAACATTTAACTTAGACAAAATCAACCAGTAAAGTCAAACAACGTCAACAACGCATGCGATCAGGAAAGTCCCGTGAGCCCAATAAAAACAACTCTCGGTCAAATAATATTAGCTAGTAAAATAAAATAATAAATCAGTGAAACTAGAATAAATCATGGTAACAGGCAACTAGCAGAAATGAAATATGAAGCAGAAATGAATCAATAAAACAAGAAAAATCGAATCAGATCAATGTATAGCTTTAATCAATCAACATCAAAATGAAGGAATGAATGAATAATAAATGAATGAATGTACGTAAACTGAATGCAGGTAAAACAGCTAAGGATATTCACAAATTGGGAACTACAGAAAATGTGTAACGCGCAACATACGTAACCAACATAACCGACATACATAGCCGACATAATGTAATGTAATGTAATGAAATGTAATATAATGTAAAATAATAAATACAGCAAATGAGTTATATTCCAACTAAATATAACCGTAGGCCTTATTAGCTCAATCCCCCCTACTTTATAAATTATAGATTATACGGTTATAAGTCATAGTGTTCGAAAATGCGTTGACTTCAACCGTCGCCACAGGAACCGCGGCAGCACTTTTCAGCGCGACCGGCAGCCACCTTGGATGCCGGTCAGGCTGACCAATCACCGAGCTTGACGTCACCGGGAAGAAGCCAACGGCTCTTGCTACGACGAAGCCGGTGGTTCGGCCATTACGGTTTTGTATCGTTACGGTAAACACGTGCAGTACTGATTCCAAAAGTTTCTAGTGCAATTAACGAATTTCAATTCTAAAAAACTCAGCATCGCAACGCGAATTCTGTGCCGACGGCCAACGCGAAGTCGCGGTTAATCTAGTTCGTGCAAACCCACGAAGTTAGTAGAATTTCGTGGTGACCACGTGTTGAACCAACACGTGGTTTTAATACAGCGCAATCTCAATCGCAAATTCTCCGCGACGCACAATTTATTGTAAATACTGTACATAGTGTATTTGTGCCTGTAAATATACATTGTTTGTTTTGTGCAATCTCAAGTGCATTCATTTTCAATTGCCGTCTCACTGCCGATCCTACATTCCGAACCGGTTCACAATCGCAAGCTCAAGACATCCTTACAATCTCGAACACTTTTGAACACATAGATTGCAAATTGTAAATTGCAAATTGTAAATTGTAAGCGATTGCGTCCATACAAATGCGAAAGGCATAAAAATTTACACCGAAAGATGTATAAGGATAAATCAAAGCACGCCTCGCAAGCATCCAAGCTTCCGCCACGCGCGCAAATCCGGCCGTAAATAAACAGGCTTGTATGCACTCTCGTACAGGGACTTTCAAACCACCAGGCAACTGGGCAGCATGCATCGATTCAGAGAAAAGAAGAGAGATCCATATTGGGGCCTTGCAAGGCAACAAAATCGGCCAGCGTCGTCGCTCAAAACGACAATAAACAGCCGTTCAAAACGAACGTCTTACCGATTAGGTAAGGAAGAAGAAACACTGTGGCCCCTTTCTTTGAGGTAACTCTGCACTACTCTAAGCTGTATTCACTATTCCGAGCTGTAAATGCTACTTCCAGCGCAGCTGTGCAGAAGAAGAACAAGAAGAAGAAGAAATATCTCGGAATATGTGCGTTATTAAGTAAATGTACAGAGTAATTAACAATGGCATATGGCATCTCGAATTGCATTGAATTAAATTACTTGATACAGATTATTAATATGTGTCTGCTTTATTTTAGCTGCTGTGATTATAGCTGTGGTTACATCTGTGATGATTATACATGCGATTATATTTGCGGTTATATTTATTTGACTTAGTTTAATGGGTCTTGTACTATGGAATTTAGAAGAGTCTATCTGGATTGGATGGATTAATGAGTTTATATCATATGCGTATATTGCGTTTATAATCCCTTTGCATATTTTAAGGGTGGGCTTGATTCTGATTCTGGTTTCTTGTTTCTTAGTTCTTAGCTCCTTAGTTCCTCTTGTAGTATCATGCATTGTTTCTAAGCTTTCGGGGGTTGTTTGGGCTCCCAGGCATTGTCAATTAATTGTAGGCTATATGATGTATCATATATCCTTTAGCAATTTAGATATGAATGACGTGTAACAACATTGGTTTATTGGTTTATTGGTTTATTGTTCGCCGTTCACTATTCACTATCCTTATTCTTTTCTTATTTTTATTCTTGGTCACTTGACATGTGTCAGTGACTTCTTCTTCAATTGAGTGTTACGGTTTACGTTCCAGGTTCCTATAATATCATCCACTGCTCTTTTGTAGCTCTTCGTACCCCCCCTCAGGATAATGTTTTGCATAGTATGTTTAATTCAATTCTAGTGCAGCTGTGACAGTTGTGGATCTGTGTATTTTGAATACTTACGGTACTTTATGCAATCTTTTGTACATTAATTAGCCTGTCTTAATTTCAAATCTGATTCTGATTTTGATTCTGATTTCGAAAGTGTTAGTTCAGTATTGGTTAATACGGCTGGTGCTCAGGGAGGCATACGCTGCAGTAGTCCGTCCTGCATGATACAATGTCTTTATGGTTTTCTATACATACATATATGCGTTATGGTTCCTTAAATTCTTAAAATTTCTTGACCGTGGATCTCATATGACTTTCTTATAGAAGTGTCTGGCTTGGTTTAGCACCTATATGCCTTTTCTATTAATTGGTATTAAAGGGGGTTTAATGGAACTGCATCATTTAAACTGACTATGGTATGTGGAGTTTAATTAATTATCTACATCGGTATACTTATTAAATTGATTATATTTGGAGTGTTTTCGTTACATATTATATATACACATATGTTCATAGTAATTTTGATCTATTGTCGTGTAGTTTAGTTTTCTTGTACCTTTATATTATGATTTAGTAGTAATATGGTTGTATGTGGGGTTTATTATTGATTAGTTTTCACCACGCGCTGTATTGCATCGACTTACCTGTATCAGTATTAATATTAATACCATACTTATCGGAGCGGTATTATAATCCAGTAACAATCTAATCTACTCAATTTATAACTATTTGAATTGTTTGATCTGCCTTATGGTTTATGCCGATTTAGGTCTCATGTGCTCCCCATATTATATCAGATGGGTATTCTCTTCTCCTGTTATCCGTTAATTACACTCTACCTCCACTTCCATTGGCTGGCGTTAGGGCTTCCTGCAAATAGACTAGGATTATGTTACATTTTACATTTAATACTATGGTTAATTTCTGATGTTAACAGTTCTATCTCTTCCTATTATTCTCATTATGAGGTATATGTTGCTACTTATCTTTATTGATGATTTGCTCGCAATAATTTCTAATTGTTTTTTATTGCCTTCATTTGATCATTGATTGTACTCCATCATGATCGCTGGCCAACCACGTTGAGGTTGTGGTCGCGTAAATGTTCCTGCAAGTAAATTTAAGTAACTTAATAGTTTCAATGAATGGTTTCAATTATTAGTATTACATTACGCTCACCTATTTATTTTCTTCCCAGCTTACTTTCTGGTTATACCCTATATTCTATATTTTATACTGTACCTTATTTACCTTTACCTCTGATAATAATTAGTAGCATTCTATGTTATGTTATGTTTACTTCTCTTCTCTCATGGCTGGCTTGCTATTTGCTATCTGTCTGGCGACTTTATTTTACTTTACGGTTCACATCCTTGGTTTATTTCATCTCAAATTTATGGTTTATCTTGAGTTTAATTTTATGTGATTATATTGTGCGCTAGTGTTGAATGTTAAATATTCCTCTTCTGCTATTTGGCTGCTCGGCTGTATGTATGTATGTTTGACGTTTTAGGTTTTGGAGGTTTTGTTGGTCATTTGCTTATGTCCAGTTCACATATGCTCGCTTGCCTGCTTGCGTGCAATACTACTTATGTTTACTTCACAGTTTCTCACGTTCTCATATTGCTTACTGTTTCTTTTACTGTTAACTATTCATTAACTGCTCTATTGCATTAGATGCATATATATATTTATTTCCCGTTGTATTTGTGATTTGATTTAACCAGTTTTAGTATGTTTAGTATGTTTAGTATACCTATTATGACAGATGTTATTGAATGTATGGGCTCCTCTATTCTATTCATGGGCTTCATGTGCTTATTAATTCCTATTCATTATTCATTATTTATTTATTCATTCACTCATTCATTTATTCATTTATTTATTCATTTATTCTTTACTCATTATTTATTCATTATCTATCGTTGCATATTTGGGGCATTCGAAGCACTACTCGAAGCGCTATGCTTGTCATGAGCGTGCGTGTGTGTGTGTAAAGTATGTATGGGACAGGTCATCGAGGATTGCAGCCTACCAAGATGTGGCACAGTCAACCGGGGAAAGGACTCGCCCCGGGCCCTGGCTGTGCTGAAGAGCAAGCCCTGTTAAAACAGGTGAGCACATGACGCGATCACCCGTTGAGCAGGAGCTCCGGTTCCTGGTCGTGGCCGAAGAGGAACCCCAGTCCTGGCAATAGTGCTAGGCAGGCGAAGAGGTGGCGCGGTCACGCCGGGAAGATGTCCCCCCGGTGCCGATCGTTGCTCAAGAAAAATGGCCTGTCCTCGTGGAATATCAGGTGGGCGTGATGACATCTAGGGTAAGCCACATCATCATTATCGACCAACCAGGGTGGACGAAGATGGACACGGTCAGCCGTGGAGATACGATGTCCCGGTTCCTGGCCGCGTCGAAGAGCAAGCTCCTGCCCTGGCAGGTGAACACATGGCGCGACACCCCGGAATGGGCTTACTTCGGTTCCTGGTTGTGGCCGAAGAAAAATCCTGTGCCATACCGTACAGGTTGAAAATGTCCTACCGCTGGATCGGAGGTGCAACGGCGTGGATCCGCAGATGCCCCATGTGCCTAGTGCATGGCGTTTTTGCGGGCAGCCGCAATAACGCGAAATGCGTTGAAGTGCCGAAGCGTTGTTGTGGCTATACGCTGGTATTCCTTTATGAATTCTAACGAGTGAAAAGGTGCCTGCGGCCCACGTTAGGGGAGAGGTTTTAGTGGGTAGTATGTCCAGCTTCGGGAGTGCCCACTCTGGGCTGCCCGTCTATGTCGCCCCTTCAGGGCTGTGGCCTACTCTTGGAATAAACTCAACCCTTAAGGGTTGGGTTGCCAGGTTGCCCCTTTCTGGCGTTGCCTCTTTGGGTTTGCCATCACCTCACGGGCGCCAGGCGGCCCCTTCAGGGCGGACATCAGTCCCACACTGCCCGGGTCCCCTCTAGCCGAATAGACGAAAAGGAGAACCAACCCGCGCGTGCGCAAACGCATTTCCTCTTGCAACTGAACCAAAACAAAAAAAAACAAGCTTTCAGCGGGACCCACGGTCCTGACCAAGTGTATTGGCTGGGCGGGGAGGTGATACCCCGACGTGGCGCGTCCCCAGATGGCGGATAGGGGAATGCTCGCCATGCACTTTTCGGAGTGCATGGGGGGTAGGAGTGAAATAAAATAGCTCCCGCGGACGAAACACCAAGGGAAGGAAAACCCATCAAAACCTCCTCTATGACTGGGGGATAGAATACAGACACGGTAACGCCTGCCTGTCGTACAAGGCGACTGAAACGGGGCGTTTGCTGCTGTCGAAGTAGCCTCGCAGATGACCCGGGGCGATGCCGGTGGGATCTACGGGTCCTGGCAGGGCCTCCCTTGCCGGTAAGGCCTGGGTCGGAAAGGCGACAAGGTGGCTGCAGCGTCATTCAGTTCTCCAGGGGCCAGGCTGCGTGGCGGTCGGATGCGGGTAGCGAACACGGAGTCCCCAAGCAATTACACCGTAACCCAGTGGTCACGTTTCGCTGGAACGGGGGGCTTGCCTTCATTGGCCGGCCCGCAAGGATGACAACCGCTATAAAAAATCTCTAGCCCCAAGCAGCGGTTCGCGGTGATGAAGGCGCCCCTGGAGTCAGCGCCAGAGGTGGCTGATAGGTGCATCAGTCTCTAGCGGCCAACCCCGGGGTATCTGGCGACCACCCGGGTGTACTAGCCTTACCCGGGTAAGGCGGCTCTGCCCGGGTGGACCCACAGACCAACCCACTCGTGGGAACACTATGGATGACTTGAAACTAAAAACGCCAACAACATCAACAAACACAGGACGGGACGTACCGACGACGACTGCGGCTGTTCAACAGGACGAGAGACGGGAAACGGGCGCGGAGGATATGGCGCAGCCCAGCACTAGCAGAGTAACGGATGCGCGCCGCCTATCCGTCCGATTAACTAGGGCGGATGTGGAGTGGCCTCCCCTGAGGCCGGTACGAGGAGGGGCCGGAGTTTCCCCGGCGGCCTCTGATGCCCCCGTATCCAGAGAGAGTGAGGTGGACTTGGACACGCACGAGTCTCTCTCCTCGGCAGTATCTCTGGAGGCACGGCGCACGAGCAAGAGGGGTCGCCCGCCGACCACGGGCCAGTACGTGTGGCTCGCGGTGGCTAAGCAGAGAGTCCTGGATGTCCAGCGCCGGGAACTTGACCTGCTGGAGGAGAGGAGGGTGCTCGATCCTAACGCGGACCCTGTAGAACCGAGTCGGGGTAGCAGGTCCCTCCCGGACCCTGAGGACCTGGCGGAGGAAGTCAAGTCCCCACGCGCGACCTTATTGCGCAGTCCTTGGAGTTCTGTCGCGACATCGACAAGGTCGCGGGCGTCTCCAATGGACTGAAAGGGACATTTGTTCGCAAGCTGAGGATGGCCACCCGCTACCTTAAGCCCATCCACACGGAAGCGGGAATCAGGGCTGCACCTGCCAGGGCCGATAAAGAGGTGAAGGAGCTCCGTGAACACCTGATGCTGCGGGAGGAACAAGTGGCTGTCCAGGAGGCCGAAATCAACATCCTGCAAAATAGCCTGGCAGACATTACGTGCAGGGTCGCTGCCACAGAGGTGCCGGCGCCTGAAGGCCCCGGCCCATCCAAAAGGTCGGCGAGGCCCGGCCCGCCGTTGTCTGGCGAAGGGGCGGGCAGGAAAAGGAGGAAGGACGCAGTCGAGCTTCCGACTTATCGTCTTGCCCGAATGAATGTCCCGTGGTGCAATTCCCAATCCCAGCTGCTGCACCCGGAAAAGAGGAGGGGAAGGATGGTGGCCTCGAGCCTGACCTGATGAGGGGATTTGCGGCTCTCCTCGAAAAGGGACCGTCGGGGCTCCGGACGGAGTTCAAAGCCGCTATTGCAGCCGTCCAGCCCCCGCCTAAGAGGGCGGAGCATGTTAAGGGGGGAGCTGCGGCTGCGACCATCCCCACTGCATCGAGGAAGGAAGCTCAGAGGCGGGTGCGGAATAGGACCCTGCCTGCCACGGAGCCGTTGCCGGGGACCTCCTCAACACCCGACCAACCGGCATCATTTGTAGAGGCTAGAATGGCCCGGAATGTCGAAGAACATCGGAGGACGGCGGATGGGACCTGGGTGACGGTGGTCGGCCGCCGCGCTAAAGCTGCAGAGAAGAAGGCGGCAGCGGCCAAGGCCCCTCCCTCCCAGAGCTCCAATCTGCCAGGCAGAAGGCCCCCCGCCCTCCTCGTATAGCGGCGGTCACCTATGCCCCGCCCACATGGCCTCTCGCGCAATATGAACAGTACCTGGACCGGGTGGGGGACTTTGTCTCTCGTTGTTCCACCCGGCCAGTGCTAGTCCTCGGGGACTTTAATGCCCATGCGTCACTTTGGGCCTCCCCGAGGACAGACGCGAGAGGCACGGCGGTCGTAAATTGGGCGGCGGGGCTAGGACAACACCTGCTCAATGTGGGGTCCGTTAGCACCTGCGTGCGTGCCCAGGGGGAGTCTATAGTCGATCTGTCTTTCGCTACTCCCCTGGCCGCGCGTATGGTGCAGAGATGGAGGGTGGTGGAAGAGGCGGTCACACTTAGTGACAATCTATACATCCGCCTCGACCTTACCACCACCGCCCGCCGCCCCTGTGGACCACCACCGCTACGATGGGCGCTGAAGAGGATGGACGAGGACGTGCTGATGGCTGCAGCCCTCGCCCTGGCCACGCTGCCAACACCTGCCGGGCCGGTCGCAGACATTGGGGAGGAGGTAGAATGGTTCCGGGGAGCCATGAAGGCGGTGTGCGACGCCGCCATGCCCCGGGCCAAGAACCTCCCCAGGCGGGCCGCCTCCTGGTGGACGGGCGAAATTGGTGATCTGAGACGAGATTGTCTCGCATCCCGTCGCCAGTGGCAAAGGGCCCGCAGAAGAAGGACATTCCGCGACCCAGCGAGGGAGGAGGATCTGTACGGGCAGTACCCAGTTTTGGAGACTGCCCTACAGGCAGCCATCAGGGAGTCTAAATCCCGGGCATGGGACGAGCTCCTAGGCTCTCTCCAGAAGGACCCATGGGGGCGCCCATACAAAATGGTGATGGGCAAGCTTAAGCCCTGGGCGCCCCCGGTCACGGAGAGCCTCGACCCCCAGTTTTTGGAACGGGTAGTCGACACTTTCTTCCCACGAGAGAGGGAACACACCCGCCCCCCGCCAGACCACGAGGACGTGGATTGGTCCGACGAACTGGGGGTCACGGAGGAGGAGCTGGCCGGGGCGATTAAACGGATAGGTGCCCGGAGCAGTGTTTCGGTGTGCGCTGGCGTCCCCGGCCGTGCCTGGGTCAAGGCTCTACGCGTCCTCGGTCCGAGATTGTGACGCCTCTTCATCGCCTGCATTAAGGATGGAGTCTTCCCAGAACAGTGGAAGACGGGGCGGCTAGTCCTCATCCGGAAGGATGGGCGACCCGCCGACAGTCCCACGGCCTACCGGCCCATTGTGCTGTTGGACGAGGTGGGGAAGTTGTTCGAGCGAATTCTGGTATCCCGCCTCGTCCAGCACCTGTCCCAGAAGGGTCCCGACTTGGCCGAGTCGCAATATGGCTTCAGGCGGGGGCGCAGCACTATCGACGCAATCCAGTCGATGCGCTCCCGCTGCGACTCGGCCACGTCTCGGGGCAGGGTGGCGTTAGGCATTAGTCTAGACATCGTCAACGGCTTCAACACCCTGCCTCACGGGACGATAAGGGGGGCTCTGACACGCCACAAGGCGCCCCCCTACATGAGGAGGATCGTCGGCGAGTACCTCCGGGACAGGAAGATTGTGTACAGGGGCCGGGATGGCCAGATGCACGAGAGAGACGTCGACTGTGGCGTACCCCAGGGTTCTGCGAAAGATCCCACACTTTGGGACCTGGGGTACGACCCGGTCTTGCGGGTCGAGCTCCCGACCGGTGTGAGCCTCACGTGCTTCGCAGATGATACGCACGTGTTGGCCGTCGGTCGGGGTGGAAAAGGACTAGCCGCCTCGCCGAGATTGGCGTCGCTGCCGTTGCCGCGGGGATCCGGCGACTGGGGCTTCAGCTAGCTCCCCACAAACCCGAGGCAATGTGGTTTTACTCGCCTCGGCGTGGAGTTGCGCCACCGCCCCAGTCGGTGGTCTATGTGAGTGGAGTCGACATCCAGGTGGGGAAGGGCCACAGGTACTTGGGCCTCCACCTGGACAGCCACTAGCGCTTCGAGGAGCACTTCGGTTGTCTGGCCCCTAGACTAGACAGGGCAAGCAACGTGCTTGCCCGTCTACTGCCCAATATCGGGGGGTCCAACGAGAAGGTTCGCCGTCTCTACGTGGGGATCGTGCGGAGCATGGCCCTCTATGGTGCGCCCATATGGACGAACGCCCAGATGGATTCCCGGCGCAGCCAGCAACTGCTGCGCCGGGCTGAGAGGAGGATAGCCATCAGGGTAATCAGAGGTTACCGCACGATCCGCTACGAGGCGGCGATGACCCTGGCAGAGGTTGTCCCCTTCAAGTATCAGGCGGAGGGTGACGCCAAAGTCTTCTGGCGTCTGCGTGTCCTTCGTCTGGACTGGATCCCGCCAGAAGAGATGACCGAAGCTGTTGCTAGGATTAGGCTCCAGGCCCGGCAGATAGCCCTGGGTCGGTGGCGACGCGAGCTAGTCGAGAGCGGCGCCACCGCCCAGCGTGTAGCCGGGGCGGTCCTTCCAGTGCTCAAGAAATGGAGGGACCGCGGCCACGGAAGGCTCACGTTTAGGACCTCACAGGTGCTCACCGGACACGGTTGTTTCGGTGAGTTTCTGCACTGGATCCGGGCGGAGGGGACGGCAGCAAGCCATCAATGCGGGGCGGGACGGGACACCGCGCAACATACCCTGGAGCACTGCCCAGCGTTTACGCGGGCCCGTCACGTCCTGCGGTGCGAAGTTGGTGGTGATCTCTCGCCGGCGGCACTTGTCAAAGAGATGCTCGCCGGCGAGAATCAGTGGAGGGCGGTGACCGATTACTGCGAGACGGTCATCCGTGACGGTGGGCAGTGAAGATGTTACATACCAGGCCCACCGCCCCCAACGGGGGGAAGAGGATGGGGGGAGCACCCTCTCCCCCTGAAGAGGAGCTCTGTGGGGGGACACCAGTCACCCCCCGGAAGAGGAGCACGGGGAGGGGCAGACGCCCCTCCTCCAACACCGATCGCGCGGCCCCGCGGAACTTATGCGGGGCCGCAGGACCGCAGGAGGCCGGGGCTGGGGCCTCGGTCCCTATTGCACGCGGCCCGAGGAGTGCCGTCATCTGGTGTGCCCCCGATGGCGGCGGAGTTTGGCACCTAGGGGGAGGGCCAAAGCTAGACCCTCCCCCGAGCAAGGCGGCGTCAACGCTCCATGGGTGTTGTTCGTCAGAGGTCCCGGGGCCCTCCCCAACACACAGCGTAGGTCACCGTGGGGGTTTTAGCCGGTAAAAATCCGGCACTACCATCGGCTCCTCCTCAGGAGGGCTGGGGGCGTCTTTCGGAGATTTCCCCCACGTAAAAATAAAAAGGTTTCAGAGGGAATCCATGGGGATCTGGGCTGGGCGTCCCCTGTGGCCGGGCGCATGGTGCAAAATTGGAGGGTGGCGGCGAGGGAGACGCTGATTGATCATCTATACATCACCTTCAGCTACTCCCTCCCCGCCGCCCCAAGGCCGGCGCGTGGCCCGCCACTGCGTCGCTGGGTGCTGAAGAGGCTGGACAAGCACATGCTGATGGCCGCAGCCCTTGCCGGGCCGGTCGCGGACGTTGAGGGGGAGGCCAAGTGTTTCCGGGAGGCGATGACCGCAAAATGGGACAACGCCATGCCCCGGGCCCCGCGCCTGCCACCCCCCCCCCCCCCCCGCAGGGCGGTGTACTAGTGGTCGGGCGACATTGCACATCTCGGATCCGAGTGTCAGCACGCCCGGCGCCAGTGGCAGCGCGCCCGAAGGGCTCGTGTCCGCGACCCGGCGAGGGAGGATCTGCTGAGGGGCACATACCAGGTCTTCGTGGTAGCTCTGAGGCAGGCCATCAGGGACGCGACATCCCAGGCGTGGGAGGAGCTCCAGGGCTCCTCTGGACGAGGACCCGTGGGGGCGCCCTTACCGGATGGTCATGGGCAAGCTCCGCGCACGGGCGCCCCCTCTCTCGGAGAGCCTGGACCCCCAGCTGCTGACGCGGGTAATAGAAACCCTCTTCCCCCGTTCAGGGGGAACGTCGCACCCGCGCCACCAGCAAGGGCCGGAGGAGCCCGTCGGCTGGTCCGCCGACCTGAGGGTCACAGACGAGGAGCTGGACGATGCCGTCAGAAGGCTCTGGGCCAAGAACACCGCCCCGGGCTTGGACGGCATCCCCGGCCGCGCCTGGGTTATCGCGTCCGGCGTCCTAGGTCCGAGGCTGTGCCGCCTCTTCAGCGCTGCACAGTGGTAAAATTGCTAATTCTAGGTGGACAAAAATGATATTTCTGAATTAATTCAAAATGGATTTGAATGGAATGATGTATTAACATATATACTGAAATAAATAATTTCAATAATAATATCGCAGTCTTTCCTTTGTTTCACCCATTATTACCATCCAAATGTCTGAAACTGCAGTGTATGCTGTAGGCAAGTTTCTCCATGGTAATAAACACGCAACAACACAAACGT
Source organism: Osmia bicornis bicornis (assembly GCF_907164935.1). Lineage (NCBI taxonomy): Eukaryota > Metazoa > Arthropoda > Insecta > Hymenoptera > Megachilidae > Osmia > Osmia bicornis. The sequence continues at coordinate 12,802,000 of NC_060218.1, forward strand.
GTTATTAATTGAAATAGTTATATAAAGTGAATTTTTTTATTACACGTAGCAAAATGGAAGGTAAGTAAATGTAAAATTAATGCACATTTCCTTTTTTCACCTTAAAACTTATAGAAAGATGTAAATTAAATGAACCGCAATTGCAACCTTTTTTTTTACTCATTGAAAAGTAATATAAGCTTATATCTCGACTCAAGCATGCTCAAGCTGTAAAACTGTTTTATATTGTTTCTATATGAATTACTTAACAATGCCCAAGAAAAATTAGCTGCTACAATCTGCACCTTACTGAGAAATTATCAATTTCATTTGCATACGCAATTTCGCGGAAACACTTGTTCGATGTATGGCTGAACGAATCGAAGAAAGAGGCGAAAATTTCACAACTTGTTTATCATGTTTTAAATTATTTTAATATTAATGATGTTCGAGAGAATATGGAAACCGTTATAATGGACCGTATTAGAAAATTAGCTTATATTATGTCCCAAAAATGGACGGAGAGCCACCGCGTGAAAGAAAAATTTATAAAAAAGAATTCGTTGTGGTTGGAAGGTTTCACATACTTTCCTGAATTACAAAAAAGTGAGACAGAACAGCAGCCTTCAACATCTAAAGGTCCTGGTCGCCCTAGAAAAATATTTCATGAAGGAAGTGAAAAAACCAAAATACGCCGAATACAATCATTATTAGAAACATATAGTAATGACGAAATTGTGTATGCTGCACAAGTAAGTTTAACATTGGAAGGAAAGCGTGATGCTGCTTTTCTAGTGAAAACAGCAGCATGTAGATCTCCTGAAGGGCGAAGGGTAAAACGAATGAAAAAGAATTTTCAAACTTCACAGGCTAAACCAGAAAAACTTAATAAGGAAGAAGCACTAGCTGCATTTTTAGATGGGAAAATGACGAAACGGGCATATGAGGCGGTACAACAACGTTTAAAAATGCATGGTTGTAATGCGTTTCGTTCGTATCCTTTTGTTCTCGAAGCAAAAAAGGAATGCTATCCGGACGAAATTAAAGTTACAGAAATTTCTGCTGAGGTACCGTTACAATCTATCATTGACCATACCATTAAACGAATTTGTAAGGTACAAGAACCAGTATTACACCACGCAAAAGACAAACTGAGTGATATTGAAATTATATTCAAATGGGGATGTGATGGTACCTCTGACATGAGTAAGTATAAACAACGGTTCAAAGAATCCAATGAAAAACAAGAAGACAGCTCGATGTTTGTTGTCTCATTGGTACCATTACAAATGTATTATAAAGAAGATGGTAATAAACTAATATTATGGCAAAACACGACACCATCGAGCACTAGATTTTGCAGGCCAATAAAATTACTATTATAATCTGAAAAATCTGAACTAATAAAAGCTGAAACAAAAAAAATAGAAGATGCAATAAAAACATTAACTTCCACAAAATTAATGATAGCAGCGAAACCAATCGAAATAAAACCAATTCTCGTTTTTACTATGGTTGATGGTAAAATTTGTAACAGTTTGATGAATATGTCTACCCAAAAATGTTTTATATGCGGATGTGGACCACGTGATATGAATAAATCGATTAACTCAGCTACATCCTCGGTCGTGATCGATCCAACAACTTACAGGTTCGGACTATCCCCTCTGCACACGAGAATTCGATGCTTTGAGTGCTTGATAAAAATTTCATATCGTTTAGAAATCAAACAGAAAACAATAAAATCAGAGAACAAAGAAAAAGTAGCAAAACGAGAGGACGAAATACAGAAGAGATTTTGGAATGAAATGGGTCTGCTAATTGATATTGTGAAGCCTGGTTATGGTACTTCAAATGACGGGAATACGGCTCGTCGATTTTTTGAAAATCCAGTGCAATCAAGTGCCATAACAGGCATAGATCAAAATTTAATAACCCGTTTTTGTATATTGTTACAGGCTATTTCATGTGGATATGAAGTAAATGCAGATAAATTCGAAAAATATGCCACAGACACATTAAAAAAATTTGTACAATTATATCCTTGGTATCTCCTCTCACCAACCGTCCATAAATTGCTTGTGCATGGCTCTGACATTATTAAAAATACTTTGCTACCAATTGGTCAGCTCTCCGAGGAGGCACAGGAGTGTAGGTATAAAGAAATAAAAAAATATAGAGAAGGAAATAGTAGAAAATTTTCACGGGAGTCCACAATGAGAGATAAATTTCAGATGCTATTGGTTTCCTCTGACCCTTTTGTAAATAATCATAGAAAAAAAACAATTAAGTCAAATTCGAAGATATCAACTGAAGTATTTTCGCTATTAACTGATTCTGACAGATTTAACAGTAGTGAACATGATATTGGGGACAGTGATTCTAGTGATAATGAATCACTAACTGATAGCGATTAATTTATAGCGTTAAAT
>NC_060218.1:12804910-12839621 GCF_907164935.1 Osmia bicornis bicornis
AACACGACGTCGAAATGCCGCGTAACACGCACATCACGTTTTCGTTATTTAACAATAAATTAACACAATATTTAATCAAAAAACGACACAATAGCAGTTCCGAACACATGATAAAAATGATTGTACCAAAAAACGCGAATAACTAATCTGCTATCCACCGCGTTGAAAATCTAACTACGGAGCGACCACGAAACACGTCCGCTCTCATCGACGCGTCAAGCGGGAATCCAACCTTTTTTTTTTTTCGTGGGGAAATCTTACATATGACCCCCCGCCACCCGTGGGGGAGGGCAGCGGGGGAGTGTCAGATTCCTACTGACTCAAACCCCAAGGCGACCTCCTCTGGCGTATGACAGAGGCTCCGGGACATGATTACTATAACTCCGGAGCCTCCCCCACCGTGCGCTGAAAGCACCCCTCACCGGGGGAGTGACAACTCCCCCAGCCGGCACCAGGGGTCGTACCCGGTGCCGGCTCCATCGCGGCGGAACTGCGCGCAATGGCGGCGGGCCCCCCAGCACGTAGCGCCTGCAGTCCCCGCGCCTCGATCTCCTCACAGGCTACGGGGAGTAGCAACACCCCGCCCGCCCACGACGAAGGTCGGGCACTGTCCTTCGCTCCGCCGGCTTCCGGTGCCGGCTACACCCCAGGCCCGCGTGCAATGGCGCCCAGACAGGGCGCCTGCGGCCCGCCGAGTCGTCCCCCTGTGGACTGCGGTGTGCCGTGGCCGGACACCCTCCAGGGGGACTCCCTCGGCTCCGCTGCACCCCCCCTGCGGGGGCCAGCGCCACTCCCAGCGTGGGAGGGGGACGCCACTCTCCGCCCGGAGTCACCCGGTCCCCCAGAGGCGGTCGGAGAGGGGCCACCGATTGAGAACGGGGACCCCACCCGCCCGCCCCCGGGTCCGACCGGGGTCCGGGCTCATTTCGTCCGTGGTGGGAGGGTACACCGCGACCCCTCCCGGCGCCACAAGAAACACCCCCCGTAAAATCTCCCCAGGAGGCGGGAGGGTTCGCGGGCCCTCCCGCTACACTACCCGGTCCCGCATCCGTCGCGCCGGGGGGGCAAATAGCCAAAGCCGCCATCGCCCCCCCCCCCTTATGGCGGCGGATCCCTGCGACGTCGTCGCGTCCCACGTCCGCGAACTCTCCGAGCAGGATCGTACCTTTCACGATCCCGCTCGGACCTCTCCTTGAGGGCCATGACCTCCTCGTAGAAGGTGGTCATGGCCCTCCATTCTGTCTCGCCGACAAGCATCTGTCTCACGATGCCTGCCGGCGAGAGATCCTCCCCTGTTTCTGCCGTCAGAGCGTGACGGGCCACCGCAAACACCGGGCAGTCCGCCAGCGTGTGCTGTGCGGCGTCCTGCGCCGCCCCGCAGAGCCAAAAGAGGGGGGTCCATTCCCTATTCCTCCGGCACAGGAGCTTCCCGTACACCCCGTGTCCGGAGAGCACCTGCGTGACCCGAAACGACAGGTCGCCGTGGCCGCGGTGCCGCCACTCCGATATCATCGGCAGGACCGCCCCGACGGCGCGGGTTTCGGCGGCAGCCCCCTCTGTTAGGGATCTCTGACACCTTTCGGCCGCGACCAGTCGGGCCTGGCTCCGGTGTTCCTCGACCGTCGGCCCAGGCGGGTCCTCTCCGGCCTGGCAGAGGGCACGCGAATACCAGTAGCCCCGCACGATCCTGATGGCCAGCCGGCGCTCCACCCGCCGCAGCAGAGTGCAGCTGTGCCTACTGACCGCCAGATCGCCGGCCCATATCGGAGTCCCGTATAGGGCTATGGACCGGACGATTCCCACGTATAGGCGGCGAATCCTCACTCCCGGCCCCCGAGGTTGGGCAACAGGCGGCCAAGATTGGTCGCCACCTCCTCCAATCGGGGAGCCAGGCGGTCGAAGTGAACATCGAACCGCCAGTGGCTGTCGAGATACAGACCGAGGTATCGAAGACCCCGGCCGATCACGATCCGGCACCCGTCTACCTCGAGCCAGAGCTGGGTCGGAAGGGCTACCCCACGCCGAGGCTCGAAGATCCACATGGCCTCGGTCTTGTGAGGAGCCAGCGCCAGACCCAGTGTCCAGATCGCTCTTCGCACGATGGCGACCCCCACCTCGGCACGGCGGCAGGTCCTCAACCAGTCCCGCCCGGTGGCCAGCAGGTAGTAGTCATCTGCGAATACCGTGGCCCACACCCCGGACGGGAGGATAACCCTCAGCGCCGCGTTGTACCCCACGTTCCATAAGGGGGGGCCCAGTTTGGACCCCTGGGGTACTCCTCAGTCGACCTCCCTCCAGTGCAGCGTACCGTCCCGGCCCGTGTACAGTATCCACCTGCCATCAAGGAAGGCCCCGATGATCCTCTGCAGATACGGGGGGACGTTGTGGTGAACCAGCGCCCCCCGTATCGTCCGATGGGACAGGGTGTTGAACGCGTTTGTAACGTCCAAGGAGACGCCCAGCGCCACCCCACCCCGGGACGTAGCCGACTCGGCGAGGGTGCGCACCCGCTGGATAGAGTCGATGGTGCTGTGACACTCGCGAAACCCGAACTGGATGTCGGCCGGATCGGGGTGTATGTCGTCCCGGCTGTCGTCCTCCTCCCCGTCTTCTTCGCCAGCGGCGGCGGGGTGGGGGGCCATCTCCACACCCTTCTTCTTCGCCGCCTCTGCCTTCTTGGCTTTGCGACCTACCACCTTGGATCACGCCCCGGTCTCCTGGCGGTGGTCCTCCTGGATTTCTGCCATCCTGTCGGCAACGAACGAGCCGGAGGAGGCCGTAGGGCGGGAAGGCGCGCGAGTCCCAGCCGCCCCCGAACCCTTTTTCTGGGGCTGCGGAGTTCCCCCGGATGTCGTGGGATCCCCGCGCTGTTGCCTCTGCCCCTTCCCCTGCCGTCCAGAGGTGGCAGGAGGGGGGCACCCGGCAGTGCCAGCCGGGGGACATGGCCGAGCCCGACCCCCGACGGGAGCTCGCCACGCTCCGCGGGACGAGGGCAGCGATGCCATCCATAAGCGCGGCCGTCCCCGACGCCCCGGCTCCCTCCCCTTGGCGGCCAGGGCCTCGTGCTCGGTGGGGACGTCCACGGCTCGCCTCCGTCCGGTCGCGGCAGGCGACGGTGAACGCACCGGGGCGGGGTCCTCCGTCTCTTCCAACGTGGTAGCCCTCCGACAGTCGCTCTTCTTCGGCCGGGCCTCCTGCTCCAGCGGGGACGCCGGCCGCGACGCCTACCTGGTGCCACGGGCGCCCGGGGCTTCTACCGCCGGGGCCTCTCACGCAGAGCCTCCAGCTCCCACCGCAGCGTCGCAATCTCCTCCCCTTGTGTCGCTGTTTTGGCGCCGCGGAGCTGTAATTGGGCCCTGAGCTCCTCCGTTTCGTGGTCGTCGCGGAGACGCGCGACCCGCAGCCCCAGCTCGTTTACGACCGCCTGCACGTCGCGGGATGCCTCCCTGAGGGCACGGACACAGGTGCCCTTTAGGTTTTTGGTGCACCCCGCGACCTTCTCGACCTTTACGGCGCACTCCATTGCGCGCGCCACTAGTTCTGGCGAGGGGAGTTGGCGCACATCCCGCGCAATTTCCTCCGCCTCTCTCAGCTTCAGGGCTGACCGGCTTGGCTGCCGGGGGGCCGCACCGACGTCCAGTAGCTCCCTAGTTGCCTGGAGCTCCATCTCCTCCCGCTGTAGGCGCAGAAATTCTTCTTTCTTCGCAGCAAGAGCCACGTAGTCCCCCGATGTAGGGGGGCGTCCCCTCTTTGCCACAGCCGAGGTGCTGGGGGTTGTGGGCGGCACCGAGATCACCGACCCATCCGACTCCTCCTCGCTGTCAACCGGCTGTCGCCAGAATCCCCTATCAGAGGCAGCAGAAGAAGCCCTGCTGCCCCTGGTGGATCCCGCCGACATGGGTCGCGCCCTTCTGGCCCGAGCGGGAGCAGCGGCACTACTGGACCCCGGCTGCGCCGTCTCCTCATCCGTCGCCGACCTGACCGTGTCAGGTTCCCTTGCCTGGTTTGTCATCGTTTCGACCCGTCCTGCGTTTTGTTTTTGGTTTGTAGAATTTTCCAGGTTCCTCCCACGAGTAGGTCGGATCCTAGGTCCGCCCAGGCAGAGCCGCCTTACCTGGGTAAGGCAGATACACCCGGGGGGTCGCCAGGTACCCCGGGGTTGGTCGCTAGCGACTGGTGCAACCACCAGCCACCCCTGGTGCTAACTCCAGGGGCACCCTCTTCACCGCGTGGCGCAGCTTGCGGCTAGGGATTTTTGAATAGATTGTGATCCTCGCAGGCCGGCCGGTTAAGGCAAGCCTCCCGTTCCAGCGAAACGTGACCATTGGATTGCGGTATAATTGCTAGGGCACCCCGGGTTCGCTACCCGCACCAGATTGCCACGCACCCTGGCCCCAGGAGAACTCAACGACGCCGCTGCAACCTTCATCGCCTCTCAGCCATGGACCTTACCGGCATGGTAGTACCTTCCAGAGTCCAAATGCCGTAGCCCAAGGACCCCGCCGTTATCGCCCCAAGTCCTGATTGAGGCCATTCCAGCGGCAGCGATCGTCCCCCGTTCAGTCGCCTTGTACGACAGGAAGGGGTTAACATGTCTGTATTCTATCCCCCAGTCACAGGGAAGATTTTAATGGGCTTTCCGTTCCTTGGTGTTTGGTCCGCGGGAGCTATCGCTCCTACCCTCCATGCGCTCCGAAAAGTGCATGGCGACCATTCCCCTATCCGCCACCTGGGGTATCACCACACCGCCTATGCTGGATAACCAGGTAGGTCCGTGGAGCGGGAATCCAACCTAACCTAACCTTTTTTTTTTTTTTTCACGTAGGGGAAATCTTCGAAAGACGCCCCCAGCCCCCCTGGGGAGGAGACGAGGGTAGTGCCGGATTTTTACCAGCTAAAACCCCCACGATGGCCTACGCTGGGTGTTGGGGAGGGCTCCGGGACCTCTGACGAACAACACCAGGGCCCAAACACCCATGGCGCGTTGACGCCGCCTTCCTCGGGGGCTACACCCGATGACGGCACTACTCGGGCCGCGTGCAATAGGGACCGAGGCCCCAGCCCCGGCCCCCTGCGGCCCTGCGGCCCCGCATAAGTTTCGTGGGGCTGCGCGATCGGTGTTTGGGGGGGGGGACGTTCGCACCTCCCCGGTGCTCCTGTTCCGGGGGGTGACTGGTGTCCACCCATAGAACTCTTCTTCAGGGGCAGCGGGTGCTCCCCCCCCTCCTCTTCTCCCCGTTGGGGGCGGTGGGCCTGGTATGTAACATCTTCACCGCCCACCGCCCCGTCACCCTCAGGTGACGCCGTCAGGGGGTCTCCCTCGCCGACGCCCCCTCGTTCTTCTGCGGATGGGGTCGGTTCTGATCCGACCCCGCTCCGCTTCCTCCTTCAGAGCGATGTCCGTCTCGCAGTAATCGGTGACCGCCCTCCACTGATTCTCAAGTGCCGCCGGCGAGAGATCACCACCAACTTCGCACCGCAGGGCGTGACGGGCGCGCGCAAACGCTGGGCAGTGCTCCAGGGTATGTTGCGCGGTGTCCCGCCCCGCCCCGCAGTGATGGCATGCTGCCGTCCCCTCCGCCCGGATCCAGTGTAGGAACTCACCGAAAACCGTGTCCGGTGAGCACCTGTGTGGTCCTAAACGTGAGCCTTCCGTGGCCGTGTTCCCTCCATTTCGTGAGCACTGGAAGGACCGCCCCGGCTAAGCGCTGGGCGGTGGCGCCGCTCTCGACGAGCTCGCGTCGCCACCGACCCAGGGTTCTCTGCCGGGCCTGGCGCCTAATCCTAGCAACAGCATCGGTCATCTCTTCTAGCGGGATCACGTCCAGACGAAGGGCACGCAGGCGCCAGAAGACTTTGGCGTCACCCTCTGCCTGGAACTTGAAGGGGACAACCCCCGCCAAGGTCATCGCCGCCACGTAGCGGAATCCATCAGGGCGTTCGCCCATATGGGCGCACCATAGAGGGCCATGCTCCGCACGATCCCCACGTAGAGACGGCGAACCTTCTCGTTGCTTGCCCTGCCTAGTCTAGGGCCCAGACGACCGAATTGCTCCTCGAAGCGCCAGTGGCTGTCCAGGTGGATGCCCAAGTACCTGTGGCCCTTCCCCACCTGGACGTCGACTCCACTCACATGGACCACCGACTGGGGCGGTGGCGCAACCCCACGCCGAGGCGAGTAAAACCACATCGCCTCGGTTTTGTGGGGAGCTAGCTGAAGCCCCAGCCGCCGAATCCGCGCGGCAACGGCAGCGACGCCAATCTCGGCGAGGCGGCTAGTCCTTTTCCACCACCGACCGACGGCCAAGACGTGCGTATCATCTGCGAAGCACGTGAGGCTCACACCGGTCGGGAGCTCGACCCGCAAGACCGGGTCGTACCCCAGGTCCCAAAGTGTGGGACCTTTCGCAGAACCCTGGGGTACGCCACAGTCCACGTCCCTCTCGTGCATCTGGCCATCCCGGCCCCTGTACACAATCTTCCTGTCCCGGAGGTAGTCGCCGACGATCATCCTCATGTAGGGGGGCGCCTTGTGGCGTATCAGCGCCCCCCTTATCGTCCCGTGAGGCAGGGTGTTGAAGGCGTTGACGATGTCTAGACTAACGCCTAACACCACCCTGCCCCGCGACGTGGCCGAGTCGCAGCGGGAGCGCATCGACTGGTTTGCGTCGATAGTGCTGCGCCCCCGCCTGAAGCCATATTGCGAATTGGCCAAGTCGGGGCCCTCCTGGGACAGGTGCTGGACCTGGCGGGATATCAGAATCCGCTCGAACAACTTCCCCACCTCGTCCAACAGCACGATGGGCCTGTAGGCCGAGGGACTGTCGGCGGGTCGCCCATCCTTCCGGATGAGGACTAGCCGCCCCGTCTTCCACTGTTCTGGGAAGACTCCATCCTTAATGCAGGCGCTGAAGAGGAGTCTCAATCTCGGACCGAGGACGCGTAGAGCCCTCACCCAGGCACGGCCGGGGACGCCGTCGGGGTCCGGAGCAGTGTTTCGAGCCCCCATCCGTTTCATCGCCCCGGCCAGCTCCTCCTCCGTGACCCCCAGTTCGTCGGACCAAACCAGCTCCTCGTGGTCCGGCGGGGGGCGGGTGTGTTCCCTTTCCCGTGGGAACAAAGTGTCGATTACCCGCCCCAAAAACCGGGGGTCGAGGCACTCCGTGACCGGGGGCGTCCAGGGCCTAAGCTTGCCCATCACCATTTTGTATGAGCGCCCCCATGGGTCCTTCTGGAGAGAGCCTAGGAGCTTGTCCCATGCCCGGGATTTAGACTCCTTGATGGCCGCCTGCAGGGCGGTCTCCAAAACTCGGTACTGCCCGTACAGATCCTCCTCCCTCGCTGGGTCGCGGAATGTCCTTCTTCTGCGGGCCCTTTGCCACTGGCGACGGGCTGCGAGAGAATCTTGTCTCAGATCACCAATGTCGCCCGTCCACCAGTAGGCGGCCCGCCTGGGGAGGTTCTTGGTCCGGGGCATGGCGGCGTCGCACACCGCCTTCATGGCTCCCCGGAAACGTTTTACCTCCTCCCCAATGTCCGTGACCGGCCCGGCAGGTGTTGGCAGCCAGGCCAGAGCGAGGGCTGCAGCCTTCAGCACTTCCTCGTCCATCCTCTTCAGCGCCCACCGTAGCGGTGGTGGTCCACAGGGACGGTGGGCGGTGGTGGTAAGGTCGAGGCGGATGTATAGATGGTCACTAAGTGTGACCGCCTCTTCCACCACCCTCCATCTCTGCACCATACGCGCGGCCAGGGGAGTCGCGAAAGACAAATTGACTATAGACTCCCCCTGGTCACGCACGCAAGTGCTCTCGCGTTTGTCATCGGGGAGCCCCAAAATGACGCATGGGCATTAAGGTCCCCGAGGGCTAGCACTGGCCGGGGGGAACAACGGTAGACAAAGTCCCCCACCCGGTCCAGGTACTGTTCATATTGCGCGAGAGGCCACCTGGGCGGGGCATAGAGCCCCACCACCGCTATTTCATCCCACAGCACGTCGACGAACCCCCGACCCGTTCCAGTGGGGCGGGGTGTGGGGGTACTGTGGTGCCAATAATCGCCACGGAGCCGTCCTCGTCCCCGAACCAATCTGGTCCGTCGAGGACTCGGTACTGCTCCGCGGCCACCGCCAACCCAGCCTTCCACTCGGCCAGGGTTTGGAACAACATGTCCTGAACCCTGGCCGAGTGGTTCAAGTTGGCCTGAAGTATTCGGCCCTTGGGCCCCATGCCTAGGCCTTACGAGCCGCCTCCGCGGCATTTTTACTCGCCGACATGACAGGGGAATTTTTCTTGCCCCCCTTCTTCTACTCCGCAGGCTTGGTCCTTGATGCCTCTTCCTTGGGGGCTGTTCCTGCCCCTTCAACGGCACTCTTCTTCTTCCTCGGGGAGGAGGAGGGGGCACAACCTTTTGCCCCCAATCGATGCCCCGCGGGCCGCCCCAGGTCAGCACAGAGGGGGCACCGCGGGGTGGCGCTACAATTGCTGGCCACGTGGCCCGACTCTCCGCACGCATAGCAGCGGTCGGACCTATCAGCTTCGCAGGTGCATCGCTGCCTAACATGCCCTCTTTCTAGGCAGCGATAGCACTGCAATGGCCGCGGTGGTAGCGCCTGTATTCTGGCCGAGGACCACCCGACCAGAACCCTCCCAGAGACGGATAACTTTTTGAGTGCCGCTAGAGGGCATCTCGCCCAGACGGTCCCCATCCTTTGGGGGGAGGTGCGAATCTCCCCCATTTTAATTTCTTCAGCGGAGCAACCTCCCGCAGCGGCCACCGCGGCCGCCACCTCCACCGGGGTGACCGAATCGTCGAGACCGGTCACCCTCACCTCGCCCGTTTTTATGGGGCGGGCAACCCTGACCTCAGTGCCGCTAAACACCTGGCAGAGTCGGTCAGCCAACTTGGCCGCTTTGTCCATCCTGTCCTCCCCAGGTACAGTAAAACTTGGATATATGCAATAAACATTGGGACCCAGGCGTTGCATATATCCACTCGAGGTGTCGAATCTCGGGTTACACGCGACGAGCAGCCAAGCGTGAACGTAGAAAAGGACAGACAGTGGTGGAAAGAGAGAGGTCCGATGATCAAAGGAAAGAGCCGAAACGTATCGATGTGACTAATACCAATTCAACTATAAAACTTTTTTATCTTTGACTTCTTTTTACTGAAACTTTTACTAACGCATTGGTGAAATTTTTCTGATTAAAATCATACCAAACACGATATAGTTTGAATTATAATTACTTGCTAAAATTGATGTTAAAAGTTGGCGAAAAGCAAAGGAGGATTGGAAATGAAAACCGGTTGCGACGTCGGCTCGGGTTTCAAACGTTGCATATATCCAAGCGAGGTGTCGATTCTGGGCATTTAAACGTTGCATATATCCAAGCGAGGTGTCGATTCTGGGCATTTAAACGTTGCATATATCCAGTCTTGGTGTCGATTCTGGGCATTTAATGTTGCATATATCCAGTCTTGGTGTCGATTCTGCGTCCGTACGTTTGTACCGTGCCGCGTTACCTATTCTACGTTCGTACACAACATGCGACGTGTTGCATGTTGTATGTTGCGCGTTTGATGTATCTTTGGTGTACGGCCTGCCTTATACATATGTAGCCAAATCATATCGTGTATGGTACCATTATAATCAGAAAAATCTCACAAATGCGTTAGTAAAAGTTTCATTAAGAAAAAGTTAAAAATAAAAAAGTTTTATCGTTCAATTAGTATTAGTCACACCGATATTACGGTCGGATCATATTACACGGTTTCCTCGCCGAGCGGGTCGGTTCGGCTTAGGGGGATCCCCCCAAGTGGAGGGGATAGCGATGTTGCATATATCCAGACAAACTTTTGTTGCATATATCCAGGTTTTACTGTATCTCGAGGACCAAGCCACCGGTCCGAGCTCTTCTGGGCATCAACGCCGTGATGCCCAGCTCCTCCAACTTGACCCGCTCCCGGGCCATGAGCATGGCCTCGGCGTATGAGACCTTAGCCTCGGGAGCTAGGTTGATGGTGACCGCCGCAGTACGAGGAGGGCGGGGGGCCTTCTGCCTGGCAGATTGGGCTCCTTGCCCCTTGACCGCCGGTGCCGCCCCTCTCTCCTGCCCCTTCTGGGCAACCACCTTGGAGCCTTGGGAGGGAGGGGCCTTGGCCGCTATCGCCTTCTTCTCAGCAGCTTTAGCGCGGCGGCCAACCACCGTCACCCAGGTCCCATCCGCTGTCCTCCGATGCTCCTCAACAATCCGGGCCATTCTGGCCTCCACACATGATGCCAGCTGGTCCGGTGCTGAGGAGGGCCCTGGCAACGACTCCGTGGCAGGCAGGGACTTATTCCGCACCCGCCTCTCCGCTTCCGTCCTCGATGCAGGGGGATGGTCAGAGCCGTAGCTCCCCCCTTAACACACTCCGCCCTCTTAGGCGGGGGCTGGACAGCTGCAATAGCGGCTTTGAACTCCGCCCTGAGCCCCGACAGACCTTTCTCGAGGAGAGCCACAAATCCCCTCATCAGATCGGGCTCGGGGCCACCAACCTTCCCCTCCTCTTTTCTAGGTGCAGCAGCTGGGATCGGGACCTGCACCACGGGGCATTCAGGCGGGCAAGACGGTAAGTCAAAAACTTCGACTTCGTCCTTCCTCCTCTTCCTGCCCGCCTCTTCGCCGGACAATGGCGAGTCGGGCCTCGCGACCCTCTTCGGGCCCGCGATTACCGGTGTCTCCGTGGTCGCGACCCGGCATGTGAGTTCAGCCAGGCTTTGCTGGAGGATGCTGATCTGGGCTGTCTGGGCCGCCAGCTGCTCCTCTCGGAGCTTTAGCTGGCGTCGGAGCTCCTCCAGCTCTTTACCTGCCCTAGCGGGGGCGCCCCTAACCGCCGTCTCCGTATGGATGGCCTTTAAATGGCGTGCGGCCATCCTTAGTTTCCTGACGAGCGTTCCCTTGAGGCCCTTGGAAACGCCCGCTACCCTCTCCACATCCCTACAGAATTCCAGGGCCTGGGCGGCTAGGTCGACGGTCGGGACATGCCTGACCTCCTCCGCCAGGGCCTCCGGTTCGGGGAGAGACCTGCTACTTCGACTTGGCTCGGGAGGGTCCTCGGTAGGGTCCAGTGCCCTCTTCTCCTCCGCGAGTTCCAGCTCCTGGCGTTGTACCTCCAGGAGCATTTGCTTCGCCGTGGCGAGTTGCGAGTACACGCCGGTGGTCGGCGGACGGCCCCTCCTCTTCGCCGGCCGTCTCTCCAAGAACACAGTCGAAGCGACTGACTCGTCCGAGTCCTCGCCGTCCCGAAATGCAGCGGCATCCGAGGCCGCCTGGGAGACCCCGCCCCTTCTTCGCCCCGACCTCAGGGTAGACCATTCCGCGTTCACCCTAGAAAGTTGAACGGATAGCTGGCGCGCATCCGTCGCTCCACTAGTGCCGGGCAGCACCAGGTCCACCTCGCTAGCTGCCTGTCTCACGTCCTGGTTCGTAGCCATGGTCGTTTCCGTTAAATCCCGTTCAGTTTGTTTATTTGTTGATTTAGTAATTCCATCCATAATGGTCCCGCGAGAGGGTCGGTCCATGGGTCCACCCGGGCAGAGCCGCCTTACCCGGGTAAGGCTAGTACACCCGGGGGGTCGCCAGGTATCCCGGGGTTGGCCGCTAGAGACTGATGCACCCATCAGCCATGCCTGGCGCTTACTCCGGGCACGCCCTCCTCACGGCGCACCGCAGCTTTGGGCTAGAGATTTTTTATAGAGGTTGTCATCCTCGCAGGCCGGCTAATGAAGGCAAGCCCCCCGTTCCAGCGAAACGTGACCACTGGGTTACGGTGTAATTGCTTGGGCACTCCGGGTTCGCTACACGCATCCGACCGCCGCGCAGCCTGGCCCCTGGAGAACTGAGCGACGCTGCAGCCACCTTTTCGCCTCTCCGACCCAGGCCTTACCGGCAAGGGAGGCCCTGCCAGGATCCGTAGATCCCACCGGCATCGCCCCGGGTCATCTGCGAGGCTACTTCCACAGCAGCAAACGTCCCCCTTTCAGTCGCCTCGTACGACAGGCAGCTTTACCGTGTCTGTATTCTATCCCCCAGTCACAGCGGAGGTTTTCATGGGTTTTCCTTCCCTTGATGTTTGGTCCGCGGGAGCTATTTTATTTCACTCCTACCCTCCATGCACTCCGAAAAGTGCACAGCGAGCATTACCCTATCCGCCACGTGGGGACGCGCCACGTCGGGGTATCACCTTCCCGCCCAGCCAGAACACTTGGCCAGGTCCGTGGAACCTAAAATAACCCTTTTTTTTTTGTTTCTGTTGGAAGAGGAAATGCGTTTGCGCACGCGCGGGTTGATCCCCTTTCGGCCTTCGTCTAGAGGGGCCCCGGGCAGTGTGGGACTCATGTCCGCCCTGGGGGGGCAGCCTGGCGCCCGTTTGGTGCGGGCAAACCCAAAGAGGCAACCCCAGATGGGGGCAACCTGGCAACCCGACCCCGAAGGGTGGGGTTTAGCACAAGAGTAGGTCTCAGCCCAGAAGGAGCGACCTTCAGCAGGTAGTCCAGAGGGGACAGTCCTGTGGCTGGATATACTACCCACTAAAACCTCTCCCCTGTGTGGGCCGCCTGTACCTTTTCATCTTTGGGATAAATAAAGAATACCAACGTATAGCCACAACGGCGTTTTGGCAATTCAATGCATTTCGCATTATTCCGTCCTCCCGCAAAAACGCCATGCGCTAGGCACCATGGGGCATCTGCGGATCAACGCCGTTGCACCTCCGATCTTGCGGTAGGACATTTTCAACCTGAGCAGTACACGCAGGAATTTTTTTTCAGCAACGATCGGCACCGGGGCATCCTCCAGGATCGCGCCTTCCCGGCGTGACCGCGCCACCTCTTCGCCTGCCTAGCACTATTGCCGGGACAAGGGTTCCTCTTCAGCACGGTCAGGACAGGGACATCGTATCTCCACAGTTGACCGTGCCCGTCTTCGTCCTCCTGGTAGGTTGATAATGATGATGTGGCTTATGCTAGATGTCATCACGCCCACCTGTCCTGCCACGAGGAAAGGCCATTTTTCTTCAGCAACGATTCGCACCGGGGGGACATCCTCAAGGATCGCACCATCCCGGCGTGACCACGCCACCTCTTCGCCTGCCTAGCATTTTGTCGGGACTGGGGTTCCTCTTCGGCCACGACCAGGAACCGGAGCTCTTGCTCAACGGGTGGTCGCGCCATGTGTTCACCTGCTTCAGCAGGGCTTGCTTTTCGGTCACGATCAGGACCCGGAGCTCCTGCTCAACGGGTGATCGCGCCATGTGTCGTAGGCTGCAATCCTCGATGACCTGTTCCACGCACACTCGCACACACACTCTCACGGGCTTCAAGCAACCATCAAACTCGCACAAAATAAATGAATAAATATATAAATAAATAAACCAATAAATACCTGTATCCTGATTAACCATTGAAGGCGTCCTCTTCTCCACTGCAGCATCCCAGCCACGTCTGTCTTCATTTTCCGCCTCTTCTATTCTCAAGTCGTCGCCACTCTTCTTCTGCCTCGCCACCTTCTCTTCTGCTTTCAGCCATGATGTCCCGATACCTGTTGCATACATCCCGCACACGCACACTCACCCTCGCACACACTCGCACATTCTTACAAGATCTCAAGCACACAAAAATAAATGATTAAGTATATTAATAAATAAACGAAAGCTCACCCGTGTTCTGCTTCACTCCTTCAGAGCGTCCTCTTCTCACTGCAGCGCCCCAACCACGACTGTCTTCTTCGCTGTCTTCTATCTTCACGCCCCCTTTTAGTCGCCTCTTACGACAGGCAGGGGTTACCGTGGCTGTATTCTAACCTAACCTAACCTAATCTAACCTTTTTTTTTTATATTTTGACAGCAAGAAAATACATTTACGCAAGCGAGGAACCCGTCGGGTTAGGAGGGGTCGCGGGCAGTGTGGGACTCAAAGGTACATACCAAAACAAGTTTCCCTGAGTTGGATCGTTAGAGTACCCCAATACCCACTAAAAACTTGCTCCGTATCGGCCACAGATACCTCCGGCAACCCCAGAGGGCTTTAATGGAGAGCATTCTGTGTAGCCACGATGTTGCTTACACATCGACCGACTCGGACGACCTAAAGGCGTTCAGTCGTCCAAGAACGTCGCGGGTAAGCCCCAGCGCACCTCCGCTTATAACGCAGGCTATTTTGACCGACGGTGATTTCATTTAGCCACAGAAGGTACAGAGAGCATTAGGTGGGCACTCTGCAGCCGCTGTGCGTACACACCGCCGGAACTGTGGATTATCTTTGCAGAATCATTTTTCCCTACCCGTGTGTTTGCTACGCAGGAGGTGAGTGGGATAAGCTGAGCCGCTTGGTCATCAGAGGCCGCAACGCACATTTGGGCGAGCTAAGCCTCTCAATGGGCGAATTTCAGCCTGGGAAAGGTCGCGAAAACGCAGGAGTACTCGCAAAATTGCGAGAAGAAGGAGAGCCCGACCCGCCTGGACACCAGCGACCGCTTCACACATTTGGGTGAGTTAAGCCTCTCGATTAGCGGATTTCAGGCCTGGAATTGGTTACGCGCACTGAGGAATGCACGCATAAAAGCGAGCGAGAGGAAGGCTTGGGTTGCCTGGACACCAGCGACCGCTGGGCGAGCTAAGTCTCTTAATGGGCAAATACCAAGCATAGGTGAATTCGCGTGAGAGCATTGCCAACGCACAACAATGCCCTTTAAACGCGTACCGAACCGACCTGGATCGCCTGGACATCAGCAGCCACAACACACTTTGGGTCGATGGGCGAGTTCCAGGTTAAGGGCACAGACTCCTTCGAGGCCTCCTCCGAATCGATGTAAGCGCCATTGGAAATAATCGGGCAATCGTGAAAACACATAATTGAGAAATTCGACATTTGACGGTGTGACATCTAACGTCATTATGCAGAATAAGAAACGAAAGTGAGGTGGCATAGTTGCCAAATCACATCATTTGAGAGTTCTATCGCGGTGTTGCCGCATCTGTGACCATCTAGCAAAATGAATTTGCTCGAGCCGAGCGAGATTTTGATTCCTGGCCGACATAGAAAAGGAGAGCGCGAAAGAAAGAGGAGTATCATGAATGAAACAACGTAGGGCCGATCGGCGGAAATATAGTCACACGCTACGACAGATTCGATGAGACTTTGTAATACACATAACGTACACGACTATAAAACTTATAGGAATAAAAACTATATGGCATTAATAATTTCAGGAAAGGAACGAAAAATAAAGACATGTAAATTGATCTATAATATACAATATTTATTGATTGAAATATAATCAATAAATATAAACAATGCCTCTTCTTTCTCCGCGACGTCTACATCATCGATTACCATGACAGCCACTCCAGCCACGTGTTATTGAAATTTTTTTCATCTGAAATATAATAATGAATTTTAATATAATTGTACCTGCATATACAGGGTGTCCCAGTCTAAGTGTGACAGAATTATATTAAAATTCATTATTCATTTCTTTATTTCTTATTCCCTTCTTGAAATTATTATGTCAGGTAGTTTTCATTCCTATAAGTCTTATGGTCGCGTACTTACGTTATGTGTATTATTTCATTCATTCTACCCCTACCAGCATCACGAATCCGTCGTTCTTTGATGTTTCCGAACATAGAAAAGGATAGCGCAAGAAGGATAAACAAAGAGAGAAAGACTCGCAAGAACAACATTTAATCCAATATTATGCTACTAAATGTTGATCGATTTATATTGTGTTTAGCTTCATTTTAATGAGAAAAATCTTCTCCACATGATAGTGAAATTTTTATTAACAAAAAGTACCAAATAAAAAACTTTATTCTGTGCACTAGTATGGTCACATTGACACGGGACATTTAAATGAAGGCAATAAATCCCTATTTCAGTCCCTCTTTCGTCTTTAGCTACTGACTCTTTCTAATCAGTGTTTACTGACTAGGCAATCAAATTTGAAAAATGATTCTCCTATTTCATAACAGTTGCGGAGTGGACCGGCAATAGTTATGTACATTTATCGAGTTTTCACTGCATATGGTGCAAGTTTTATAATTCATTTTTCTGGCATACCATTTCAAGTATTCCATCTGTCATTTAATTAATAAAAAAACATGATTATAAATATGAATAAAAAAGTTTGATGGTTGCACACATTAGTATATGTATTGTTTCATTCTCGGACCTCTTTCTCTTTCGAGCGTCCTATTCTTTTCTATGTCTGGCAGGAAACAAAATCGGCTCGAGCCTGTTGCAATTGTAACAGATGTGGCAACAGCGTGACAGAAGTGTTAATACGTTGCGGCAACTATGCCATACTTGTGGCTATATTCGCGTAGCTGTTTGTGGTGTCAAATTAGAATTTACATTTATCGACTGTTTTGTGTTTTTATCGACCCCGATGATAACGTGGTCAAATATACCATCAATGCCTCTGACGGAAAATCAGTGAACTATTCTTCCGTCTATTTGACGTCTGATGCGTGCAAATCGTAAATTTCGTTTCACGTCTTCCAGAAGTGATAAATTGTGAAAAATCGAATTTCAGTGATATTGTGCTAGTTCAAGGAAGGGTGGTCTGGTGTGCTATGGGTGAAAAAAACATTAAATCGTCCAATATTTGCTAAAATGCAGCCGAACGCAGCATTCGGCAGCCATGTTGTTTGCTATATCGAAAATACCATTTTTCTCAATGTATGGTGTTTAATTGCGTTCAAACGGACCAGACCACCCTGTGGTGAAGTCTACTCGTGGGTGCTGTACCCGCGAAAATTTCATTTCTGCAATTATCGAGATGTAAAACGAAATCTACGAAATCGAGTGTCTCTCTCACGCATGGCGTATACGTGCATGCTTTTCGTTGATTGTGTGAGTGCACGCATACAGGTCATGGCACAAGGAGTCTGTGCCCTTAAGGATAGACCGCGTAAGGTAACTCGTTTCCGAGAGTAGCTCGTATGAGCTCGCGACAGGTAAGGCCGAATCGCCTGGACATCAGAGACAGCAGCACCGGGTCGAGTGAGCTGTCCTCTCGATGGGCGAAATCCGGTTTCAGGAATGGAAACGTGAGGTATCGCGTGATCGAAGGAGTATCGGTGCGCGAGGGTTCCGGGTCGCGTGGACACCAGTGACAGCAGCACTCGTAAGAGTGAACTGGACCACCCGGCGGGCGAATTCCAGATGAAAGAGAGGGTGCGAAACGTAACGCGTAAGCGAGGGAGTGCTCGTGCGAGCCCGCGAATGGGGTATGCCCGGGTCGCTTGGACACCATCGACCGCAACACACATTTGGGTGAGCTAAACCTCTCGATGAGCGAATTCCGGGCGTGGAAGAGGACGCGAAAAGTTTTCGCACGAAGGAATGCTCATGCGAGAGCACGCGGTAGCGCTCGGTAGGCTCGTGTCGTTTGTCGCATGTATTCGTCCATCCATTCAGTTCATACAATCGTTTTACACGATTCAATTCTATACTACATGTGTGTAAGATTCAATTCTATACTACATGTGTGCAAGGGCACCGTAAGCGGAACGCTACGTATAGTGCGTACGCAATCAGAGAACCGAAGGGGAAGAGTAAGAAGGGTCGCGGTTCGCCGAGAGTCGGCCAGCGAGAGGAAGGATCAGGCCGGCCGGTCTCGATCCACTGCCCGGCAGGTACAGCGAGAGGGGAAGATCGAGCTCGGGATGCTGTGAAGAGCGAGCGCGAGAGAGGGGATCGAAGAAGAAGCCGCGGGTCGGAATCCGGGAGAGAGCCGAGACGCGAGCGTAATGCGTCCGAGATTAGAGGTCACTGATTGGGGATCGCGCGTCATGTTAATGCGATTTTAATTGAATTTAATTAAATTGATGTAAGGAAATTTAAAATGTAATAAAATTCAAAATTTATCAAAATCTAAAATTTACAGAAAACTAGAATTGATGTTTCGTGTTTGAAGAACCACATTAATATTATAATTAAGAATTCATACGAACCAAAACCTTGAATTTTAAATTGAAAATTGATTTTAAAGGTAATTAAATACAATTTTCACGAAAGAAAGTTGGTGCAGATTGCTTTCAAGATTAATTGTCGGAGAGAGAGGTAGATGTTCGGGAAATGTAGAATGTATTAAAATTGGATTTTCGAAATTTGAATTTTAGATTAGGCACGAAAGCTAGCAGTTTTAAGCGCCTCGTTGGGCGAGTGGGAGGCGCGTACTAACGGGTGATGAACGGATTACGTCACCCGCTCTGAGGTATCGGCCGAAACTGGATCGATGGGTCAGCCGTCGGTCGGCGTCTAAAGGGGTTGCGAACGAACCGGGTCGTGTACAAAGTGTCCGATACTGCCGATCTGAAGGGGCTTCGCGCGCGATTCCTTTTTAGTCGCCTTTTACGACAAGCCAAGGAGGCTGGAGACGTATTCTGTAACCGCCCGCCTCCAGGGGAGGATGGGATGTAGTCTTCCACAGTAAATGTGTTAGAGCTAGAAGTTTCCAGGATTTAAGATTAGTGACAAATTAAGCTCTATGATTTGGGGTTGTGAAATTGTGTTGATGTTAGACTTGAGACCCGGGAGGAGTTCTGGATTTGGATTTTAAATTGAATTTAAATTGAGGGTAGAGTTGATCGCGGGAATCGTAGTCTAAAAGTAATTAAATATAATTTGTGCGGATGCGATGTAGATGAAAAAATGCTCGTTATCTTAGAATTAAAGTTATGGGGAGGCTAAAATGGGTGATCAAGGAGAAGAATTGTACTTGAAATTAAGGGGATTCTGAGAATCTTGAATTAAGATAACATAACACATAGAAACTGAAAGTTTAAAAGTAAAAGCAGATGTGTACAGTAAGAATGGGTGTGGATCCGGAGCAGACTGTAAAAGGTGAAAATAGTGGAGAAATAAAAACATAAATAAAGAAATAAATGGAGGAATAGGCAAAAAGGACGGTAGAGAACAACGAAAAACAGCCAGAAACAGCTGTAAGCGGAAAGTTTGTAAAGCGGCATACGGTACATTTGGAGTTAAGCTGTACCAGGTGTCGGGTAGGGTAGGCGATAAAGTAGGTGATGGGTAATAAACGGGCAATGAGGAGCAAGGCGCTAAAGGAGGCGACGTAGGGTAAACGCGGTGCGAGTTCGCAAGGAATAATAGGGTAATAGAGTGAAAGTACAGTGAAGCAGTAAAGCAGAGTAAGGCAGTAGCATAAACTAGGAGGCCTGCTCGAGCGACCAGAAGGAGACAAAGGAGAATGGAAACAATAAGGAAAATAAAGAAGTCGGAGTTTTATTGTCCTCGTGAAGCGTAGCTGACATAAAATAAATATGCAGGGGCACGCTGACGGGCGCGGGAGTCATGTCGGAAAGGTACCCGTGCCTGATAATATTACAATTGAGAGTTGGTACGGGTCAAACCTTGAATTTTAAACTTATCACTAAATACGGAGGTAATTAGATACAGTTTCCGCGAGAGAAAGTTGGTGCGGATTGCTTTCAAAATTTGTTTCCAGAGAGAGAAGTAGGTGTTCGGAAAAAGGAGCATATCTTAGAATTGTGTTATCAAGATTGGAATTTAAGATTAGACGTGAGAGCTAGAAGTATTAGGGCGCCTCGTCAGGCGGGTGAGAGGCACGTACAAGCAGGTGATGAGCGGATTACGTCACCCACTCGCAGGTAGCGGCCGGAACCGGGTCAACGAGTCACCCATCGGCCGGTGTCCGAAGGGATGCGAACGGGCCTCATCCGTGCATGTCGACTTGTTGCTGCCTATCTAGAGGGGCTAAACGCGCGGTGCCTTTTTAAGTCGCCTTTGATGACAGGCTTGGGAGGCTGGAGACGTATTCTGTAGCCCCCGCCTCCAGGGGAGCCTTCATTCTATACTTCCACAGCAAATAGGATCGGATATAATCGAAAGTCTGGTCTATGCCTTATTAAGTCAACACCCTTGACCGTTATTGATCAGTGAGTGCAATTGATTTAATTGTAATTTATTCATGTTATTAATGTTGACTTGATTAGGTCCTTTCATCGAAGGCTTGGTAAGTTTTGGGTTGCCGGGCTTTGTGGAAGACGACCACGAGACCCCTGCTTCGATCGAGGGGAGGCGAGAAAGCGAGGGGAGTGTGCCGAAGCGCTTGTCTCGAAAGCGGGGCTCAAGGGTGAGGGACTACCCCTCGCAGGTTCCCTCAGTCACAACGATTGCCGGCCGCTCTGGATATAAATTGGGGCACCTCGTAGGGGCCTTCATTTAGTACATTTCTAACTGGGGAAGTCGCTAGTTCGCGCTGTTTGTGCTGCTCCGAATCGAAGCTTGGAGCAATACTCGTGTGTCGATACGTGCGCCGTGGTGCAGTGACGGGTTATTGTGCATAACTAAGCGCAGCAGATCAGCACAGCACACCACAGCACATTGCTCATCCTCGCAGCGAAAAGGACCCGCTGTTGCCGACAATGCCCACGCGCCAACGCGTCTATAGCAGAGGCGGGTGAAGAAGAAGAGGAAGGAGGAGTAAAACAGAGGAAGAGCGACGCAGCCGATCACTATCAGTCATCCTACGACAAGCATCGCTGAGTAAGTAAGTATTGAGTGATCATTTGTCGATTAACGTTTATCGCACCATCCTTGTTTGTTCAGCCTGCCCGTTTAAACACTACTATTGTTGCTGATGCTGGTGTTAGTTCCGCTGCCGTTGCTCCTATTAATACGTAGCTGGTTAGTCCTTGATTGTCAACCATGCTGGATATTGGCCGAATGCCGACTGTAAATAGCTGTTCGGTTTGCCGGTGTCCTGATACTAATTGCTTAGTTCTATCCTTACTCTTGATGAAGTTGATTGAATTAGTTCGATCTTGACTAGCTTAATTAATTAAATATATTCAGTTAAATCCTGGCTTGGCTTGACTTCGCTTCACGTTGTCGAGTGGTTCCATGACTTGTTTCTAAGTCGGGTCAGGTCAGCCCGCTGTCCCGCTTCATCCTTGGATTGGGTTGCGTGAGTTGAATTAAGTTGATAGGGCAGAGCGGAGAGGGAGGGCGATGCACGCAGATTGATGCGAGTCAGTTGAAACAATCCCATCCGTGCTACAGTTGTTCCCTTTTCTCCCCCGCTTTCCCCCCTTTTTTTCCCTTCCCTTTTTCCTTCCTTTCTCTTATTCTCTTTCCCTTCCTTTCTTTACCCGCTTTTGATTCAGATTTAAGTTATAGATCATGTCATTTGCTTCGCTTTCAGAACTCATGTTACTCATTGTTTGCTGTGGTTTAGGATCCTTGTACCGTGAGGGTCATAACCGGGGTTGTCATTGCCGTTACAAGTTGCAGTAAGTGTTGATCACTGCCATGGCAGTTCAGTTCGACTTAAATGTAGATCCTTGTACTTAAGAGTGCCCGTTTTCTTTTGTTCCGATAGCTACGTTACTGTGCTGCTAAATCTCCGAGCCGAAGAAGAAAGAGAAGAGGAAAACATGTCTGCGTTCAGCGTACTGCAGATCAATTTAAACAGATGCCGCGCGGCACAGGATCTCTTGTGGCAGGCCGTGAACGAGTTTCGCGTGGATATAGTCGTCATCAGTGAGCCGTTTAATCCTCATCCGAATTGGCATCAGGACAGGAGCAGCTGAGCCTGCGTGTGGTATACGAATCGTCCTAGCTGCGACATGGGGGTGACTAGAAAGGTGTTTGAGACAGACGGATGCGTGGCATTGGAGACTCGCGAGTTTGTGATAGTGAGTTGTTACTTCTCACCATCACTGACTATAGAAAGCTTTGAAGGTCAATTACGGGGTCTTGCGACATGTCTGTCAAGTGTTAGGAAACCGATTATAATCGCCGGGGATTTCAATGCCCGCTCTCCGCACCGGGGATCAGATCGCGTGGATTCACGCGGTCACCGTATGATGAATTTGATCGAGCAAGCAGAGCTGATGCCCGTGGCAAGTAAAGGAGGCCCGTCATTCGAGCGCGGTGGCGTGGGTTCTCGAATCGATGCCGTTGCGTGTAGCCGCAGCCTCCACGGTCGAATATCTAGGTCCACAGTGTCCACGCGCTATTCGGGGTCGGATCACCGCTATCTTATTCATCGATTTAAAGCGAGACCAGAGGCTATTGGTTCGCCCGAGGATTCTCATTGGGAGGCGAGACTAGGTCGCCCGGACATGGAGACGTGGAGGGAAATAGTGAGCGGCCAGTTACCGATGCCAGGATCCCTGGATCCAACAGTTCAACGTAGTCAAGAGAGAGAAGCTGCAGCAGCCGGTCCATCGGAACAGTCCGCGCTACCGCCGCTGTGCACCGTTGCCGAAATTGATGAAGTGATTGAGGAGTTAGAGACGCTCTTTCAGTCAACCCGTCCATCACTGCCGACCCGCAAGAGGAGGAAAATACAAAATGTACTATGGTGGAGCCAGGAGATAGCAGATCTTTGTCTCCAAGCAAAGCGTCTCCGCCACCGCTGGCAGAAGGTGGCTCGCCGGAGCCCGACGACAGCATGACAGCAGGCGCACCCGTATCGCAATGGAGATGCTGGATAGCCAACGTGCCTTATCCTTGGCATTGCGTCGAGCTAAAGAGGCATCGTGGAGTGAGATGGTCTCGACTATCGCAGAAGATCCGTGGGGGAAACCCTACAAGGCGGTCATGAATCGTCTGAAGGGAAGTCGCCCCTGGTTCGCCTCAACCGAGAGGAGTTCCACGGAACGGTGTCCGCGCTTTTCGTGGTGGAGCAGGAGCGACAAGAAGAGGCTGCCATCCCAAGGAGTAGTGCAGCAGAAGAAGAGGAGGAAGACGAAGCAAGAGGAGAAGAAGCAGCGCAGGCTTCATTGATCTGGCCTCGTCAGGAAGGAGCGTCAACGTCGTCGGCATCCAACGCACGCGAGATCGCGGGGGTAGCCGCAGGGTCAAGCGCTGTTCCTCCTAACACCAGAAAGAGATGCTGAAGCCCAGAGGAGGGCACCTCGCGCCAGGGGGACGTGTTCACAAACGAAGATGTGAGGTACGCAATGGGGATGTTGAAGAAAGGAAAAGCTCCGGGTCCAGATGAAATCCCTGACGAGGCCGTTCACGTTCTGCGTAACACTGCATCCGGCTGGGTTTGTGCCCTTTTCAATTCCTGTCTGAGGCTAGGATACATTCCAAGGGCTTGGAAAGTAGGGCGTCTGACTTTAATACCGAAGGCCGGGAAAGCCTGTAATCCTCTTTCCGACCTTCGACCGCTTTGCATGCTGTCAGACGTGGGGAAGTGTTTCGAACATGCTTTGCGCGTGTTAATGCTAGAAGCGATTCGCCTGTCTGTAGGGCTGTCGGTGCGTCAATTTGGGTTCACGGAGGGCAGATCAACTCATCAGGCGATGAAGGTGGTCATGTCGCAGTGGGATCGTGCGCGCAGAGGGCGAAATCACTGTCTGCTAATTACCCTGGATGTGAAGGATGCATTTAATACAGTGCGTTGGGACCGCTTCCTGGCTGCAGCCGAGCGCCGTGGGTTTCCGACGATAATAATGGACATGTTACGTATCTATTTAAGCGAGCGAAGAGTGGGAACCCGGACGCCAAGCGGTGAGTGGGTGGAAGCAGCTGTATTTGGTGGGGTGCCACAAGGATCAGTGTTGGGACCACTGTTGTGGAACCTATCGTACGACGGGCTGCTGGAGGTGCTGCTGCCACCAGGCGTGACGACCGTGGGTTTCGCGGATGATATGGCGCTGCTTATAGTAGCCCGATCATTAGACAGGGTGCGCGAGCTGGCAGAACATGCCTTACGTGTGGTGGGGGCGTGGTACGAGAGAGAGAGACTGGTTCTCGCGAAAGAGAAAACCGAAGCAGTGCTCTTAACTGGGCGGCGCGTATCTGACGGACTTGTACTATCGTACGAGGCCGCGATAATCAGGACATCGCGCTCGATTAGGTACCTTGGTGTGATGTTCTGTAATAGCAGACTCTTTCATAGTCAAATGAGCCGGGTATGTGAGAAGGCAGTGAAAGTAGCGCAGCACCTCTCGTGGCTGCTGCCGAATCCACGAGGATGCGGTCCGAATCCGCGTTTGCTGTATTACCGAGTGCTAGAATCTATAGTCTTGTATGCGTCTCCTGTATGGAGCGAGGCGGTGGAGTACGGATGTGTGAGATAGCGATTGACATCGACACAGCGGTTGGGGTTACTGCGCGTGACACGCGCGTATCGTACCGTTTCATCAGAGGCATTGTGCGCGCTGTCAGGTTGCATGCCGTGGGTCTTGTTAATAAGGGCCAGGGCCGCTTTGTATGGGTACGAGGAGGCGGAGGAACCGGAAGAGCGCGTGAATCTGCCGGAGGTGGTGGAATATGACACCTTTGAACGCTGGCAAACTCGATGGACAACCTCGGAGAGCAGCGCCTGGACTCGCAGGCTGATTGCCAACATCGAGGCGTGGGTGGAGAGCAATGGTGCACGTTATCTAACCTATAATCTGGCGCAGGTGATGACAGGTCACGGATGCTTTGCTCATTATCTCCATCGTATAGGAAGAAGTCCGTCCCCGAGCTGCTGGTTTTGCGATCCTCCAGTGGACGATGATGCGTGCCACACAGTGTTTGTGTGTGATCGTTGGGCAGTGCAACGAACACTTCTACACCTGGAGGTAGGGGAGCTGAC
This sequence comes from Osmia bicornis bicornis, assembly GCF_907164935.1. NCBI lineage: Eukaryota > Metazoa > Arthropoda > Insecta > Hymenoptera > Megachilidae > Osmia > Osmia bicornis. Next base: position 12,829,537 of record NC_060218.1, read on the forward strand.
TATAGAGTCGTTTGCAAGCTGTCTTCTGGATAGACGAAGGCGACGCTCTCTTATATCGTTTGTAATCGAGCTGATGACCAAAAAGGAGAGTGTGGAGAGAGCAAGAGAACGCGCAGGGTTAATGGTGCCTCGTCGAGTCCGCCGGCGAGGCTCCCGTCACTCCCGCGGCACACGCGGATCCCGGGCGAGGGATGGCCGCGGGCGCCGGTGAGGCCAGGCCGCCGAAATTAATGGCATTAGTGAGGGCAAGCCAAACGCACACACGTACTCAACCCGTCCACCTAATTATGTTTGCGAGTATGTGAGTTAAGTATGTGAGCTTAGTATATGTATTATTGTATCTGCGAGTTTATCTGTGAATTTATATTTCAAAAAAACATTTGTAAGGGAAGGTAAGGAGTTACGTAGAATGTTATTAATAAATGGACGCCTTGCAGGCATTATTGCTTGATCATAACTTAATGTTTGTATTTACCCAGTCCAGTAATAGGATTGCTGTACTCGTTGCATAAAATAGGGCACATACACAGAAGTTCGAAGGTAGGGTTCACTCATTGAGTTGATCATTACCGGCACAATCGATGCCAAGTATATTATTCGCGTGTCTGGAAAATTGAGGCGAAGTCGTACTCGTGAGGCCACGCTGAGCGAGAGTAGGGAGGAAGGGGAGCCGCGAAGGAGCACTTCCGCACGGGCAACTTGCCAAGTGTTTGAGAATCCGCTCAGCCATGATGGCGCTCACGGTCGATCGATTTATCGATCGGGAGTCGACCATCTAGGTAACGCGTGAGCAGGGGTCTTCTCGCCGGCTCGCGCGCAACGACGCCATTATTGATCATCGATCACCGCGAATCGCACGTGAAAATCTGTTTCTGCTCAACTCACATTGTTCAAGTGCAGTTCATCTGTGAAAATCACCAACCAAGCTCAGTGAAGAGATCACGATCCACAGCACCTGTGCAAGCTACTGGATCAATAGGTATTGTTCCTTTTACACATAATTCATTGTACACGTGAGCCGCCAACCACGTGCCGATCACGCACACGCTCATGGGCATTATCACAGCAGCGGGCTGAATTAATATAATTAACGGCGCTGAGAAGCTCGCTGTTCGCAATTTGTAAAAGCATTGTTCAGTTACCACAGACCAGGTGACAGATCAAAATAATAATCTATATGTCTCGACTCATGTAAATTCATCATTCACGACGAATCATTGTAATTTGAAACTCATTCAGACGGTTCATTTTCTCACGTGTAAAATTCAAAGCGGATCATTGTACGGTTCACCATCAATTGTCAGATCATCTTGTTTATTTCATTTTATCAGTGACTCAAATAAATCAATTTGTGAAACCCGAACCAGTAAGCGTAAATTTCTTTCCCAGCGCAATCCATCCAGGATTTCCATCATTCCTGAACATTTGGTCCTTCGAGCCGGATTGCGCCCTTGCTGGACTCGGTTTTCACAAAATTGCTCATTGATCATTGTTCGTCTCAAGTCTTTGTCTCGTGTTCGTAACGGTTTCGGTGGTCGGCCATCTTGGCATTTCTCTTCCATTCAAATTCACTGACACTCTCGCCACTCAATAGGTGGCGCTCAGACGACCGACTCACCAGTCGATAAAGAAGACCACTGCTCACCGAACGCTCACCGAGCCTAATCAACCTGCTCACCTCTGATCACCCATGGCTCATCCAACAAAGCCCTCAGACAAGTGGAGTGAAATGGAGAGCTCCAAGGAATCATTGGAGGTACCTGACAAAAGCTCATCGGGACGATCATCGCCAGCTCAGGCTGCGACGGAACCGACACGTCGTACACCGTCGCCGCATTCGCACGCCACACGCGCGAATGCACCCTCCACGCTTCCTGTCGAGCTCCAGCTCAAAGTCCGCACTCAACAAGGACGGCTCCGCTCTATGAAGCGCCTGCTCACCAAGTTGCAGGAGAATGCTGGCCAGCTCACTAAGGAGGAATTGGATGACCTCAAGCAACAAGCCGACGAGGCCTTGAAAGCGTTCAGCAAGGAGCACGCTCACTTCGAGGTGGTCTGGCCCTCCTCAATGACAGATCACCCCTATTTTTCTGAAGAGCTCCATGAGAAAATGCAGGACGCTCACTCCGACGCCAAGTCTCTGATCGCCAAGGAGAGGGCCAGGCTCACGGCTCAACGACCGGATCAACAGCCTGATCAGCCCTGCAAAACGCCAGCTCAATCTAAGTTGCCGGATATTGCACTGCCGAAGTTCAATGGCAGTTACACCGATTGGCCCTCATTTATTGATCTGTTCACCTCAGTCGTGATCAACCGAGAGGACTTGGACGACGTCCAGAAGTTTTACTACCTCAAGGGATGCCTGCGAGGAGAGCCGCTCAAGATCATATCGAACCTATCGCTCACCGGATCATCGCTCAATTCAGCCATCGCCCAGCTCAAGAGCCGCTATCAGAACAAGCGCCGGCTCATCCAAGCGCACTTGGATCAATTGGCGTCGCTACCTGCTGGACCACCGGTTATGGCAGCCGAGCAAGCGAAGAGCCTGAGCCAGCTCATTTCGACAGCTCTGGAGACGAGGAATGCCGTGCTCAACTTGGTTGATCCAGGAACACTAGGCGATTGTATGCTGGTGCATCAAGTTAGCCGCAAGCTGGATCGTACAACCAAGGAGAGGTGGGAGTCGTCACTCGGGGCGACAACTGAATTTCCAAGGTTCGATTCGCTGGTGGAATTCGTCACCGCCCGTGTGAGGACCTTGGAGTCGCTCAGCGAGGACCAGGCGAAGGCAGCTCAACCCAGAACGGCACCAACGCGACAGACAGTGCAATCCACGCAGCTCCGAAGGCCAGCTCACACAGCAGTAGCTGCAGCGCCAGCTCGACAGCCAGCTCCTCGAACGGCACCTGAGAGGCCCGACTCAGAGCGACCATCACCGTTCGAGTGCTGCGATTGTTGCGGAGGGCAACATTATATTGTTGCGTGCTCACTATTCCGAAGCATGACGCCCAAAGTAAGAGCTCAATGTGTGGAAAATAAGCGCCTGTGTTACAATTGCCTGGGCAGGCACAGCGTCCGCTCGTGTAAATCCACGCAAAAGTGCAAGCACTGTGGAGGGCAACACCACACGATGATCCACGAAGGCGAGACGCTGACAGCTCAACTCCAAGCCGGTTCATCTAAAGCAGCCTCCTCATCCGCTCGCACCACCGAGTAGGACCTCGGTGCAGTCGTTAAATCAACAGATCACCAGACACTCCTTGCAACCGCTCAAGCTCTGCTCACCACCTCAACGACAGCTCACCAAATCCGCATCTTAATCGATCCAGGTTCCGAAATCTCGTTCATCTCCGAAGAACTCACCCGTCTGCTCAACCTTCGGAGACACAGATCATCCATCACAATCATTGGTGTTGGTGGAACAAAATCAACTGAAACAAAGGGTGTGGTCACTGTCACACTCCAATCAAGGCATTCACAACAGACTGTCTGCATCCAGGCCCACGTGCTCACAGCCGTATCGACAATCCTGCCATCGTTCTCAATGAGAACTCCGGATTGGCCTCACATTAGAAAATTGAGGTTGGCGGACAATGATTTCTTGACACCACGACCGGTCGATTTAATCATTGGAGCGGATTTCTACGGAAGGATCATCAAGCCAAATATCATCAAGGGCTCACCAACAACACCAATTGCTCAACTTTCCATTTTTGGATGGCTCGTCATTGGCCCAGTCAACGAATCACATTCAACCACTCATTATTCACACCTTGCAGTTGCTCAAGACGACCAGAGCAATCTGCAAGAGCTGCTCACCAAATTCTGGGTTCAAGAGGAATCACCAATGGACACTCCAAGCACGCTCACTCCGGAGGAAGAAGAATGCGAATCACATTTCTGTGCGACTCACACTCGTGATCACACTGGAAGGTACATCGTTCGCATTCCACTCAAGGCACCCGCATTGCTCCTAGGCAATTCACACAAGACTGCTCAAAGATGTCTACAAAGCACGTTGCGACGACTCTCCAAGGATTCAACATACAACCAGCTCTATGTCGAGTTCATGAAAGAGTACGAAGAATTGGGACACATGGTAAAGGCTCCAGATCACCAACGAATTTCATCAAGAGAGGCTGAGAACGTTGGGCCTGATGGGGAGATGACCTTGGCACATGATGCTCCGGCATCAGGAGGGTTGAGGGTCTCTTCTGACGGTTCAACACCTCAGACCTCTGCTCATCTTCAACCATATTATCTGCCTCACCATGGAGTTCTACGTCTCGACAGTTCAACAACGAAGCTCAGGGTTGTATTCAACGGATCAAAAGCTACGACATCAGGCAAATCAGTCAACGATTTAATGCATACTGGTGCTAATTTGCTCTTGAATGTTACAGATGTTCTAATTTGGCTTCGCCATTATCACCACATTTTTGCCACAGACATCACAAAAATGTATCGCCAGGTAGCAGTTCACAAGGATGATTGGGATCTCCAGCGAATCCTTTGGATCGATGAAGACCGCAATGTCATCCCTTACCAGCTCACAACTGTCACGTACGGTACAAAGGCGGCTCCCTTCCTGGCGACACGAGCACTCATGCAACTTGTTCACGATGAGGGTCATCGATTCCCTCTGGCAACGCCCTCGCTCACACATGGCAGATATGTGGACGATATTTTTGGAGGAGCAGACTCAATCTCGGAACTTGTGGAGGTCGCTCAACAGCTGATTGCATTGTGCAACGCGGGCGGATTTCCACTCGCAAAATGGCATGCGACTCACCCAGATCTTCTACGGGCTGTTTCGTCATCCACACAATCGTCAGCTCCCATATCATTTGACGACTGCACTACCAAATTACTCGGAATTCAATGGATGCCTCAAACCGACAATTTTGGCTTTTCATCCACGATCACAGATCAACCAAGTAAGTGCTCAAAACGCCTCGTATTGTCCGAAGTGGCTCGGATATTTGATCCATTAGGTTTCGTCTCACCGGTAATAGTACGAGCAAAAATGCTATTACAAGAACTCTGGCTACACAAAATCAATTGGGACGATCCATTACCGTCTCAAATTGTATCACGATGGTTCATCATCAGAGAAGATCTCAACAGCTTGGCCAAGCTATCGATCCCAAGATGGTTCAACACATGGAGCAATTCAATTGTAGAAATTCATGGGTTCTCTGATGCTTCTCAACTTGCCATGGCAGCAGTGATTTATATCACTGTCAGCTCTCCGTCCAACGACTCAATGACGTCACTTGTCTGCTCTAAGACAAAGGTTGCACCACTGAAGAGGCTCACAATACCAAGATTGGAGTTGTCTGCAGCACTCCTATTGGCAAAACTCACAAAATATGTTCAATCAACGCTCAAGGTAAAAATCAAGGCAACGCACCTGTGGACGGATTCTCAAGTTTCGCTCATATGGATCAAATCGCAAGCATCACGTTGGAAGGATTATGTTCGGAACAGAGTCATTCAAATCCAAGAACTCACTCCAAATGCGCATTGGAGGCATGTTCCAGGTACTTCTAATCCAGCCGACTGTGCTTCCCGAGGCATTTCGACAGATCAACTTCAACGATTCGAGCTTTGGTGGAAAGGTCCCCCATGGATGGCTCGAAATCAAGATCATTGGCCAGAGCAAAAGGAATTCTCAACTTTAACCAGCGAGCTCGAAGTGAGACCCAATGTCTCACTCTTTGCTTCAGCTCAAAAGCTAAGTTATCATTGGGATCTCATTTACAAATATTCATCTCTTATTAAGCTGTATAGACTGACTGCACTTTGTTTCAGGTTTGCCTCACGGCTTAAGAGAAAGCTCGAAACTCCTCCTGTGATCATCATACCAGCCTGCGACATGGAGAAGGCGCAGCTCTTCTGGATTCACGCGACTCAACACTTGTATTTCACCAGCGAAATCAAGACGCTCAACTCAGGCTCAACCCTGCCTGCAACTCACCCCTTCAGTCGCCTCACCGCCTTCATCGATTCGCAGGGAACAATACGAGTAGGAGGAAGACTCACAAACACAGCGCTCAGCAGGGATGAAAAACATCCAGCGATCCTCCCACGGGACGCTCACCTGTCGAAGATCATCATTGAAGATGCTCACAAGCGAACATTTCACGGAGGAACGCAGCTCACGCTCGCATACATTCGACAACGGTACTGGATCATCGGTGGCAGAGCTCCTGTAAAATCTCACATTTTGAGATGTGTCGTGTGTGCTCGTCAGAGGGGGATTCGTGCTCGTCAGATGATGGGTCAACTACCTCTCTGTCGAGTCACACCATCACGACCATTCGCTCACACCGGTGTCGATTATGCAGGACCAATCACAATGAAAAATTCAAAGGGAAGAGGCTCGAAAACAATCAAGGGATGGATCTGCGTGTTCGTATGTTTCTCCTCATCAGCTGTTCACCTCGAGGTTGTCAGCGATTACTCAACCGAGGGATTTCTGGCAGCCTACAGAAGATTCTCATCACGAAGAGGGATCGCTCACAAGTTGTACTCTGACTGTGGTACAAATTTCATTGGAGCACAGGCAGAGCTCAAACGCCTGTTCACGTCAAGTTCACAGGAGCACCGACAGATCGCATCGATTCTGTCAGCTGACAGCACTCAATGGATGTTTAACCCACCAGCTGCTCCTCACATGGGAGGAAAATGGGAAGCTGTGGTGAAATCAATCAAGTACCATCTCAGGAGAACAATTGGTGAGCCCTTACCAACATTCGAAGAGTTTTCCACTCTCCTCACACAGCTCGAAGCGGTGCTCAACTCAAGACCATTGGAGCCGCTCAGTGACGATCCCGACGACATTTCTGCGCTCACCCCAGGACACTTCCTCATCGGTTCAGCGCTCAACACGATACCAGAACCATCACTGCTCGACGTCTCACCAGGTAGATTGTCGAAATGGCAACTGATCCAGCAGAGGGTTCAACACTTCTGGTCTCAGTGGTCTCGACACTACCTGCAGAGACTTCAATCAATCTCAAAGTGGCATCACCCATCGAACGACATCAAGACAGGCTCGTTGGTGCTGCTCACGAACGAGCATCTTCCACCGAGCAAGTGGCCACTCGCAAGAGTGACCGAAGTTCACCCCGGCAAGGATGCCCTCACCAGGGTTGCAACCGTGAAGACTGCAACCACGACTCTCGTCAGACCGATCACCAAGCTTGTCATCCTGCCTGTTCACCATCAAGCTGAGCTCACCTCTGCAGTAACATCATCAACGAGTTGCTGATGGCGGGCGGAAATGTTTGAGAATCCGCTCAGCCATGATGGCGCTCACGGTCGATCGATTTATCGATCGGGAGTCGACCATCTAGGTAACGCGTGAGCAGGGGTCTTCTCGCCGGCTCGCGCGCAACGACGCCATTATTGATCATCGATCACCGCGAATCGCACGTGAAAATCTGTTTCTGCTCAACTCACATTGTTCAAGTGCAGTTCATCTGTGAAAATCACCAACCAAGCTCAGTGAAGAGATCACGATCCACAGCACCTGTGCAAGCTACTGGATCAATAGGTATTGTTCCTTTTACACATAATTCATTGTACACGTGAGCCGCCAACCACGTGCCGATCACGCACACGCTCATGGGCATTATCACAGCAGCGGGCTGAATTAATATAATTAACGGCGCTGAGAAGCTCGCTGTTCGCAATTTGTAAAAGCATTGTTCAGTTACCACAGACCAGGTGACAGATCAAAATAATAATCTATATGTCTCGACTCATGTAAATTCATCATTCACGACGAATCATTGTAATTTGAAACTCATTCAGACGGTTCATTTTCTCACGTGTAAAATTCAAAGCGGATCATTGTACGGTTCACCATCAATTGTCAGATCATCTTGTTTATTTCATTTTATCAGTGACTCAAATAAATCAATTTGTGAAACCCGAACCAGTAAGCGTAAATTTCTTTCCCAGCGCAATCCATCCAGGATTTCCATCATTCCTGAACACCAAGCCATACAAAATCCGACTTAAAAATTTAATGGGTGCAGTATGCAGGCCAGGCAGTCCGAAGCCGAGTTAACGAGTTCCATCACCTTTGGCAAATAGCAGTTGGGAAGGGCCCACACGGGGAGTACGGTAAGGAAAGTCAACCGCGGATCGGAGTCCGGGAGAGGGTCGAGACGCGAGCTTAATGCGCCTGAAACTCGAGGTCATCAATTGAAAATCATGCTGTGCAAAATGCAATTATGACTAAATTGATGAAACGCAATCTTGAAATAGTCAAAAATTCTAAAGTTGACAAGGAACCAGGGTCAATGATTCGTAGTTGACGGACTATGTTAGTATTATGATTGAGAACTGAGAAGAATCGTAGATTTGAATTAACTTATCATAAGAATAAAATGAAGAGGCAATTAATACAGTCCCGCGAAGGCAATTGATGCGAATCTTTCTCAAAATTAAGCGTTGCCAGGGAGATAGGTAGGTATTCGAACAATGAAGCATGTATTAGAGTTGAGTTTTCATGATTGGTTTTAAAATTAGGCGTGAGAGCTAGAAGTTTTAAGCGTCTCGTCAAGCGGGTGAAAGGCGCGCACCGGCGGGCGATGAGCGTATTAAGTTGCCCACTCGCATGTAATGTCCAGAACTAAGTCGATGAGACGACCATCGGCCGATGTAAGAAGAACTGCAAGCGAGCCGCGTCCGTGTACGACGGCCTGAAGGCGCCAATCTGGAGAGACTCCGCGCGAGGTCCCTTTTTAGTCGCCTTTTACGACAAGCCAGGGAGGCTGGAGACGTATTCTGTAATCCCCGCCTCCAGGGGAAATTCAATTCCATATTTCAAATCATAGCCCAGCAAAGAACCAGGACACGAACGTGATGAGCCTGGAGTTTGAGGTTGCCGATTGACAGTCGTGCAACGCAGGAAATGCAATTATATTTAGGTTGATAGAATGTAGTTTGCATAAAAGAGTATGTTATAGTTCAACATTTCCAGATTAAGGACAACAGGGAGCTAGAGTTGATAATTCATAATTCATAATTATGAATCTATACTAGTGATTAGAAGTTGAGAGGGATTCGTAAATTGAGTTTTGTATTAACGTGGGAGTTGAAGCTAAGGGTCCATAAATGTAAGTTCACCAAATAGGCTGCTGATCACTATTTCAGGATTTAGGATCAGCAGAATGCTAGAAAAGATGTTCACAGAGTGAAAGGTTACATTAAAGTTATGAGAGGTTTCGTACTCTGGTTTTAGGTACATATGTGAGCTAGAAATTAGATTTAAGATTGGATGGATTCAACCGTTGATGAGCCGGTAATCGCAGTTAGTTAGTTCCCGAGCTGCTTGCCCAAGCAGTTGCACAATTGAAGTTAGAGTATAATTAAGACTTCAGCCGGTCAGAGATCACCCGAACCGCGTGAGCCACTCGATGGAGGCGAAGCGCCTCATCGAGAGATGGGAGAAACATGCGGACGAGCGACGAGCGAATTCCGCCGCCCGCTCGGTTAGCAGACGACAGCTTCCAGAATCCATCGCCGGTTTGTAATTAACAGAGAGCAAACTATGTTTGAATTAGGTTATGCAATTGTGTTTGCGTTTGATTAGTTTGTAATGTATGAAGCTGAAATTGAGACTAGGGTTTAGGCTGGGATTGAAATAAAAATTTCCTGGTTCAAACTTGCCCTTCCTTCGGTTATTTGTGCGGGAGTGACATACCATTATGACAACCGTGGGCGACTCGCAATGTGTGTTGCAGTTGCCCTTTCGTAAGACAGGCTGAGAAGGTTGCAAACTTGATTGATGTGCCAAATCAGGGTTGATTAGCCGTCCAGATAAAAGGCAGCATCAACAATGGCAGCAGTGAACGTAACCTTCCATTGGTTCTTTCAAAACCTCATGTCACAGTTCTCATCTCGTGAGTCGGGTTGGGTAGATGTCAATTTAGATTTGGAATGGCAGATCAGGGTGGACCAGTCGCCAAGATAAGGAGGCTACATCAGCAATTCCCATAACACTCGACGTCCTCGATGAATGTACGTCGCAGCCACGAAATAGAACCGCAAAGCACGCTTGCAGTAAA